>NC_139624.1:43822920-43832920 GCF_964638095.1 Poromitra crassiceps
AGCAGGCTGTTGTTGGCGGAGATTAACCTGTGACCTCTCAGGTAGGTCTCACTGGCCACTCTGTCACTGCTCCCCTGATTGAGCCAGGAATGAAGCAGTCACACTATGACTATTTGTATTATATTTATTATGGGTGTATGATAAGAAGTGATGAATGATGCCAAGTTACTGCCAACAACCGACAACAGAGTTCAGTACTATTTGATTAAGGCACCAAAAAATATAGGCAATTTAGTTGGCACTGTTGCTCATCAGAGTTGCCTGAAAAAGTTGCCCTAACATTACTGTTTTGATGTTTGTTTGTACTTCTAGACTGATGTCAATCACAATATGCTGCTTCACAATAAGAGAAATCAATCACATCAACTTGCTACAAACAAAAACCTTTTTCTCTAATAAATTTTGTTACAATATCATGCTTAGAAAAAACACACACTGTAGAAAAGGCTGTAGGAAAGGCCCTCTCATACCGACTGATGAGACCATGCCTGGGAACGCCCACGGACCAGATTTGGACCAGCGACGTCATCGGCGATGATGTCAGAGTTCCCCCTGTGAGGTCATCGGTGATGTCAGACTTGCCCCTGTGATGTCATCAATGATGTCATACATCGCTGTCCCGATGTCGCTGTCTGGATCAGGATTACGTGATGTCAGACTTGCCCCTGTGATGTCATCAATGATGTCATACATCCCAAGTATAATGTATAATAAGCGGTATTCTGCTCTGCTATGCTATGCTCTCTCTCTTGCTTCAGTCTACATTTCTCTACGTACTTAACCTGCTGCCTTACTTCTGCCTGTGATACTTCAATAAAGCTTGAAAGACATCTCGTGGTTCTGATCGATCACCTGTGGTGAGTTCCCACCTAAGGATCCAGCATAAAATAAGCGGAAGCTAGAACTTCCCTACACACACATAGACATACAAATACACATACACACACCCACACCAACACACACACGCACACGCACACGCACACGCACACACACACACACACACACACACACACACACACACACACACACATAACAAACACACACACACACACACACACACGTGTGCACACACGCACAGCCGACACACTTGCACGCACACACAGAGTAGGGGACAGAGCTTGTATACAGCGTCTTGCTGGGACACTGACAGAGACGAGAAGGCTTTTGATTTGTTTGTCTTCTGGCTTCTTTATATGCGTTCCACTTTCCCTGGCACTGAGCTCGACGTCCTACTGAAGTTAACCAGGCAGCCCAAAAATAGAGAGAGAGCTAGAGAGAGAGAGACGGAGAGAGAGGGGGGCAGGGTGGGATGAAGGGAGGGATGGAGAGAGAGAAAGAGAAGAGGGAAGGAAAGGAGAGAGTGAATGGCAAATGAGGGAGAGAGAGAGCTTGAGGGGTAGGTAAGAGAGGTGTGAAGGAGAAGCCTATGCAGAGTTATCATATAGATAACTGTATAGGTAACTGTTCATGAATGTGTACTGTCCTGACCAAATAAACAAATAAAGTAAAGTAAAGTAAAAAATGCTTTTCAAGCGAGAAAGAGTTAAAAAGCGATGGAGGACAGAGGGCAAGACAGAACAGACAGGAGGGAAAAGAAAAACGAAGACGTGCAAAGCAGCGACACATTCTGTCCTATGTATAAATTCATTAGCATACCAGACAGTTTGTAGTCACTGCAGCTTTGAACAGTCAGTCAGCTGCTCCATCTGTACCAGCACACAACCACAAGACAGCACAGTCAAAGAGGTCCATTCCCATCTGACTGTATATTTAGTCTTCAGTCTTTCAGATATGCTCATTCATCATCAGACCAGGTCCTACCTGCTTACTCTCAGGAGACTAGAGTATCTGTTGTCTGGGCTCAATGGCTTGTCCTACGCTTTGTGGATAGGAATTTAGGCTTATTCTACTGCTTCAAGTATTGCGAGTCGCGTTGATACTGTATAAGACTAGCCTCGACGCGAGACTCAGCATGTTCCTTGCCAACTGAAATTTCCTTAAAGCTAGAGTGCATAAACGTTTACATATAAATGACGTTAAATTCAAGCCAATGCCAAACGAGTTCCCACAACGCTGATTAAGCGTATCGCCAACTCAGTATTTCTCACTATAGCCTACTAGAGTTTTTGATGTCTGTTGGGGACATTCCTGCGCTAGCCTGAAGCCTGCGCCGAGCCGGCTAACTTCCGGGTAGTCCTCTGCTAAATTGAATAGGGATAAATAATTCAATCGTGTGGCTCTTCTAGACCTTCCAAATGTTATCGGACTGCATGGATCAAATTCTGAAGTGAAGCGAGTCATTTCACGGGGTTCCTGGGGCTAATAACAAGCACACACACGCACGCACGCGCACGCATGCGCACGCACGCGCGCGCACACACACACACACACACACACACACACATTTGAAATATTTATTTATGTCCACATAAATACAAGTATGCAAAGGACATAAACAGTAATAGTGCAGTCAAATGCTGTGAGTCAGTCAGTTACATGAGTGCCCAGATGGCAACCACAATAATGCATACACATAAGAAACACACAGGATGATAACATGACAGGTTGATATATACAGTTATACTGTAATGCAAGGTAGCGTTCAGTATCCACTTCATGGATACAAAAAGCAGCGCCTCCTCCATATTGAGCGGCTGCCGATAATAGTAGATATTGAACAATCGCTAACTGCTTGGCCCTTCTCTTTGGGAGACCAGCCATTTGAAGGCCTCTCACAACCAGCTTATGGACATGACCTAGGCTACCAAATATGAAAACTAGAAGTTTACACCTGTAGCCCAGCTGTGAAATGGTCTGTTCTAGCTGTTGGTATTTCATCATCTTGGTTAGAAAGGCCTCCTCTAGGCTGTGGTCAAAGGTACAGCCAACCTCTAGAACAAACACCTCTCTACGATTTTCATTGACAACAACAACATCAGGAGTGTTAGCTGGGATATTCGAGAAAACATCTGAATCGTCACTACACAGATTGAACATGCTAGGCTTCACAATAGAATGTTTAAAAAGCGATATTGAAGACCCGAAAATAGAAGAGATATCTTTTGATATCAGATCCACTAATCTGTCATGCCTACATACTGTATGTAAAGCCCTTTGTATGCATTGGCAACCATTTAAGATGTGAGCCATGGTTTCAGTTATCTGTTCATGACCATGATGTATACAGTGAGGAGCATGACTGTCAGGAAGCCAGATGGAAAGATTGAGCTTGGTTGGTAAAACCTGCAGTCTTGCTTTTAGAGTGAAGATGATAATGCTCTCATCCAGAGCGACACTTTTAAACACTGCATGAGAAACAGAGTGATCTGCTGCAGGGAGACATGCAAGTTTCCCTTGGAGTTTTAACTCAGTCCAGTGTTGTCGTTGTCTTTGTTGTTGCGCCCTCATGAGGTGACCTCGGGCACGCGCGCACGCGCGCGCACACACACACACACACACACACACACACACACACACACACACACACACACACACACACACACACACACACACACACACACACACACACACACACACACACACACACACAAACTTAGCCTCTAACTGTAAAGAAGCAACATAACCTAACCTATTAAGCTCCAAAAAACAAAAATGTCAGGTTTATGGTTTTCTCTTTTTTCAAGCTGTTTCACCACAGAGTCAAAGCAAAGATCACACACCCTCACTCACCTTTTCAGGTGAACTATGGCTAGCTGAATGTCACCTTGAGGAATGAGCCAGCTGTAGTCATTTGTAATGCACGGCCTGTTCTGCCTGCATGACCACTTTCTATTAGTCCACCGCAAATTACATCCACGCTCCCTTAATAATGTATTCAACACACACACACGCACGCACGCACACACACACACACACACACACACACACACACACACACACACACACAAGAACATGTGCATATCAACCTTCCATACATACACACATATAACACAAACATATAACACACACACACACACACACACACACACACACACACACACAGGAACATGTGCATACCAACATTCCATACACACATACTGTATAACACACACACACACACTTAAAGCGAACGTGCACGCTGGCATTTTCATCCATATCCATATCCACACATATGTGTAGACATTATGTACAAAACAAATATGCACTTGAATGTGTGCACACTCCACACTCCATTGTTCCGTGACAATGGAACAGTAGCAGTAATTAACGGATTAATCAACAAATTAATCAATAAATAATGAATCTGGAGTGCCTCCATGCAGAGCTGATTAACACAGATGATAGAGTAGGGAGGGGAAAACAGCATCTATCCTGCGTTAGTGGGCTAATACAGTGGTAGCCGCATGGCAGAAGCCTACATGTTTGTGTGTAAATGTGTCTGTGTAGTCTATGTAACTAGGGGTGTCGTGATAATCTTCGGTTCTCACTTTGTCTCCCTCCTCCAATGCCACACACACACACACACACACACACACACACACACACACACACACACACACACACACACACACACACACACACACACACACAAACATGCACACACACACACACACACACACACACACACACACACACACACACACACCACGTGACGCTATGACACAATAACTATGTCATTATCCATTAAAGCAGCTACAGGGAATTTTCATTTTGTGTTGATTGTAGCGGCGCCTGTGGGCAAAAGCGGTACTGTTCCAATTAAAACTGCATTTCCTGAACACTGAGGCTCCTCCCGCTGTCTGAGCCGTGGAAGGCCAGGCAGGTCTTCTCTGAGTAAGCAAGCCTCCCCGTGGTTTTATTTACTGCACTAGTAGCGTGCTTGATTCCTAGGCTCGCCCGATGCGTGGGCTTGCTAGCTGAGCTGCTACGTGGCCTCGCCCACCCTGCAGCTTGGCCCTGCAGCTCACATACGCAGCTCGACCGCTGTGCAGGCTCACCTGCTCTTATGACATCACTGATGATCACTGATGATGTCACAACTTCGCATCACTGATGACATCATAATTACTCTTATGACATTACTGATGATGTCACAATGCCACGGCCGAGCCCGCCCTGCAGCTCAACCGCTGTCACAACTTTGCATATTATGACATCATCAGTGATTTATGACATCACTGATGACATCATCAGTGAAGTCACTACGACATCATCAGTGGGACAAAAATTGAAACAAACGGCGGCACATGATCCCGGCTTCCCGCCCCCTTTTGGGGGGAAAACACAAGCCTCTCCCCGTTGACTTCAATGTAAAATAGCACTAACCAATTTTTTTTTTTTAAATAACAGAATCAATCTAATTTATTAATGACCCCAAAACACCATGACATGACGCCAACACGTCTGGCCATAGAATGGGCAAGATTGACATTCTTTTTTACAGCCCCGTTACTCGTCACTCTAGTAGCCGCCAAGTAGCCGGGTACAACAATGCTGGGCTCCGCGAGTCACGGGGCTGTAAAAAAGAACGTCACATATGACATGATTTTAGATGGGTCAAAATCATATTTGACCCATTGGACGTGTGGTGACATAAACAGTAACTTGTTGTTCAGTGAGAATAATTCCCCTGCTGGCTTCCGTTTTCTTCTAGTCAACTGATACTGCACTGCACTGTGTATATGTGTGTGTGTGTGTGTGTGTGTGCGTGCGCATGTGTACGTGTGTGTGCATGTATGTTTGTACACGTGAGTGTGTGTGTGTGTGTGTGACTCCCTCTTTCCAATTATAGTTTTAATCCATCAGCCGGCTGTTGCTATGGCATTTCTCTATCCAAGATAGGGAGCAGAGAGTAGCCTTGCAAGACAACTTCCACAACAGCATTCGCGATATGATGGAGATGAAAATGTAGCATAATGGAAAATAAATCATGGCTATCTATTGATGATGAAGTGACAGCTGGAAATCAATTAATCAATTAACAATAAATAAAAACAACAATAAAAACTAGAACGACCGCAACGCGGACTTATGCCTCCGCCATTAGTTCATTCCGGAGTCCAAATCGCCATTTGAGGCAAATTGGAAGAGTTTCCGTCAAGGCGCTCCTGTGATGTTGCGTTACAGAGCTTGGAAATTGGGTGTGTGAGAGGTCACAGTGACCTTGAACTTTGACCACCAAAATGTAATCAGTTCATCCTTGAGTCCAAGTCGATGTTTGAGACAAGTTGGATTAAATTCCGTCAAGGCATTCCTGAGATATCGCGTTAACAAGCTTGAAAATGGCGTTGGAGAGCTCACCTTGACCTTTGACCTTTGACCACCAAAATGTAATCAGTTCATCCTTGACTCCAAGTCGATGTTTGAGACAAGTTTGATTAAATTCCGTCAAGGCATTCCTGAGATATCGCGTTAACAAGCTTGAAAATGGCGTTCGAGAGGTCACAGTGACCTTGACCTTTGACTACCAAAATCTAATCAGATCATCCTTGAGTCTAAGTCGATGTTTGAGGCAAATTTGATGAAATTCCGTCCAGGCGTTCCTCAGATATCGCGTTAACAAGCTTGAAAATGGCGTTCGAGAGGTCACAGTGACCTTGACCTTTGATCTTTGACCACCAAAATCTAATCAGATCATCCTTGAGTCTAAGTCGATGTTTGAGGCAAATTTGATGAAATTCCGTCCAGGCGTTCCTCAGATATCGCGTTAACAAGCTTGAAAATGGCGTTCGAGAGGTCAAAGTGACCTTGACCTTTGACCTTTGACCACCAAAATCTAATCAGATCATCCTTGAGTCTAAGTCGATGTTTGAGGCAAATTTGATGAAATTCCGTCGAGGCGTTCCTCAGATATCGCGTTAACAAGCTTGAAAATGGCGTTCGAGAGGTCACAGTGACCTTGACCTTTGACCTTTGACCACCAAAATCTAATCAGATCATCCTTGAGTCTAAGTCGATGTTTGAGGCAAATTTGATGAAATTCCGTCCAGGCGTTCCTCAGATATCGCGTTAACAAGCTTGAAAATGGCGTTCGAGAGGTCACAGTGACCTTGACCTTTGACCTTTGACCACCAAAATCTAATCAGATCATCCTTGAGTCTAAGTCGATGTTTGAGGCAAATTTGATGAAATTACGTCCAGGCGTTCCTCAGATATCGCGTTAACAAACATCGTACGGACGGACGGACAGCCGTACGGACGGACGTACGTACGTACGGACGGACAACCCGGATCCATAATGCCTCTGGCCTGGCTATCGCCGGCGGAGGCATAAAAATAAAAAAATACAACCGCAGGAAAGCAAAATGATCCAGAATAAGAATGAGTCCAGAAGACCTGGATGTTAGCACTTCCGGTTCCTATACGTGTAAAAGTCGATGGGATTTTTGTATGGGGATTTTGGGTAAATTCACAAAATAAGGTCTGTGGTTAGCAAAAGTTTATGAAACAGCTAAGGGCCTGTGTCCACCTAGCTTCTTTTTCCGACGTTAAAAGCTGGGAGTGCGCTGGGGAACGCTGATCCCAGCGCACAATATACAAGGAAGCAGTCTGCAAGTAACGTTAGTTCAGCTTGATAGCTGACAGCTAGCAAGCTAACAACACAGGTAGGCTACGCTATTAAAAGCAGTAAGCACAACACTCACCAGAAATATTAAGTGTCTAGCCGATCTGCTCCCACAATTGAGCCGTTCTGTCTCTGTTGCAATAGTTTTTCCATATGATTAGTTACCAGAAAAGGAGCAGCCGACACCAGCGTCTTTCTGAAAAGTTAAAATATTTTCAGCTGGAAGCGCTGGGAGCGCTGGGAGCCGGGCGCACAAAAACGCCAAAAATATACGCTGGACGCAGCGCACTTTCTCTAGACGTCCGTGTGCGCTCGCATACGCTCTCCCCCCATTGGAAACAACTGAAAAAAGACGCTGGACCTGAGGAAAAGACGCTAGGTGGACACAGGCCCTCATGCGTCTTTTTTAACGCTTCAAAAGTCATAAAAGTGGTCCTCATTTGTGAAGAGTGTCTTGCTGAACACAAAGTGTGTTGTTTCATAAACCTTTGTTAGCCACAGACCTTATTCATGTATTTAACTGAAATGTCCATAGAAAAATCTCATTGACTTTTAAACGTAGGAATCAGGAAGTGCAGGGACTTCTGGCCTACAAAAATATGTCATCCTTCCTTGTACTCTATATGGTATACTGGTCTTTCTTTTTCCCCAATATTTTATTTGGTAATTTCCAGATCAACAACAAACAAAAACAAACAAACTCAGATATGGGAAAAGAAAAGAAAGGAAATAAAAAATAAAAACATTATACACAAAAACATCAAACAAACAAAACATATCAACACTCCAATATCAATGTGGTGCCACCAGCCACACATGGTGTCTACGTGCCCGCAAGAGACGCTATGTATGGGATCTCACACAAGAGGGTCCATGAGAGGCCAATCAGGCGAGTCACCCAACGCCCCTAACCTCGTCAAGGCAGGCCAGAAATGGGTCCCAAATGGTTAGAAATCTCTCAAGTGAGTTGGTCCTCAGATACCTGAGTCTCTCCATCCGTATAACAGAGATCATGTCTGCCAACCACAACTGAAAAGAGGGTGGAGAGGGGGACTTCCATTCCTGCAGAATGAGTTTCTTGGCGACAATTGTCCCCTGTGTCAGAGATTGTTGCACAGCTGTAGGGAAGTCGAGAGAGGACTCCGAGCAACCGAAGATGGCGAGTTCTGCCTCTGGCTGAAGGGCTATTTTGTAGGGCAGGGATACTCAACTTGCTTTGTCCGGGGGCCACTTTTGTAAGGCCAACGGCCAGTTAATAAACGAACGTTAATATCATTTTTTCTGTAGCGGATTGTAGATTTTTGGGTTGTCAGCCGGAGCTGAGTCTGACAATTTTGTGCATAGTTAGTTAGGTTAAGTTAAGTTAGTTAGGTTAAGTTAGTACATAGTGTCTGGGCGGCAAGCAGATGGCGGTATTTGACAATTTGGCTGGAGCTCTGTCAAACTTGATTTCATGTTAGTTTTCATTGTGAATTAGAAAATGGTCGGGGGGTCACTCTGTATCCTATCACGGGCCTCATGTGGCCCCCGGGCCGCAAGTTGAGTATCACTGTTGTAGGGCTTAGAGTACCAGTCAAATACTTTTGCCCAGAACCCCGTCAATGAAGGGTAAATCTTGTGTAACTTACGTTTAGAATAGTGAAGATGGTGACTGACTTTAAATTGTATCAGTTGGTGTCTACTATTAACTGAACAGAGTTGTATCACAGAGAGACTCCTATCCCATATAATGTCAGATAAGTCAATGCCAAGTTCTCCCTGCCAAGCTTCTCTAATCCTCTCAGTGGAGGCCGTCGTGCAGTTGTCAAACAGACATACACATGTAGAAATTAGATGCCTGGAGTGAAGAGGGCTCAGCAATACATAGAAAAAAGCATGTTCATTTGGGAGTGCTTCAAAGGTGTCTTGGATCGAACATAATTTCTGATTTGCAGGAATCTAATGGCTCATTTCCACCACATTTTACTGCCCTGTACAGCTCGTCACCACTCGGCTCTAATCGTATCAGCCCTATTGACGTTTTGCTTCCACCGCGGATCATGTGCCCCCACCCACCCCCGCCCACAGCTGGTCGTCTAAAAATAGCGACCGCATATCTGTCCTTCGGCTATAACATAACGTTACAATTAAATCCATCCACAGAACTTTTAAACTGTTTATGAAATACTGGTGCCTCTAAATGACCTACAGTGTACATGGGCAAATGTGACAATCGGCCAAGAGAATGATATCACAGGCATGTGCTGTGCTGTGCGGGGACGGGAGAGGCGCAACAGAGTGAAGCCTCTACCCCGCAGCCTCTCACCAGGCAAGACCGGGGCTTCCAAACACCCGCTGCGGCCTAGCGGAGCGCTGCAGCCTCCTCTCAGCTACAGAGCTCCCTGAGCGAGCAGCGGACTTTTTTCTCAGACAATTGAACACCCGCCAAGATTTTATTTCACCAGAGGTGAAGGCAGCGACACAAAATACTGATGGAAATATACATAACAGAAGATA
>NC_139624.1:43837920-43857920 GCF_964638095.1 Poromitra crassiceps
TGTGTAGGCCCCATGTTATGGTTAGACCCGGGAGCATTATAAAACACATTTCCTGGCATATGCAGGTAGATGGAAAACCTGGTAAGTTCTGAAAATATGTGTCTATTATTGTGTTATTCCAGCTATCGTTATCGGTTGTTAGGTTATAGTAATATGAAGCCGACAAAAACCGGCAAAACAGACAAGCGGTTAATGCTACTGTAGTCTGCTTCCATTAAAACCATTGTGTATTAAAATAAACGATAACGTAGCTGGAGTAACTAATAAAACACATTATTTTCTGAACTTACTTCAGTCCCCAACCAACTTCGCACACCTTTCTCAAAACAATGTCCTTTTTATTGCGGTCCATCGATATACAGTCTGGTAGACAGATCAAGCAGTGTCTTCCTTTTGTTTTACCCATGGTTTTACCAAGCAGTGTCTTCTCTATGTAAAATAGATCTATAAGGTGAAGAGCCTGTCCAGCCAATGACGGCTTGAGACTGGCTGCCACAGCTGTCAATCATCCCTTTTTATATGTCAAATAACTACTTAAAAACAAACTGATCAGAAAAATGACCACTTGCACAGGCATTAGCATGATAATAACTATCTAAAATGATACAAACCACCTATGGAAAAAATGGGTGACGAATCACGATACCATGCACCGGGGCTATGCCAGGTTTCGACCTGGCCTTGTTTAAAGAGGTAAGTCCTGGGTTGACAAAATTATAACACTCACTGACTGGACGCTTGATGGAATATCCAAAATGTATGGATTAGTTTAAGGTAATATGTTTTGCCCCGAAAATGTATATACAGCATATTGGATTAGGATTCCTCTTATATACTCATTGCAAATTGGGTTATTGTATTTCTGAGTGTATATACTCACATACTATAGGCTACACACACATACTAACCCTTGTCTAGGTTGCCTTGAGTTCAAACTTGGTCAGACTTGGACACATGCAGAAATACTTTATATGGACCACGGAATGAAAATGATATAGCAACGCCCTCACTGCAGCCCACAGGAAACGCATGGCATGTGAGCTTACATTGTAAACCTCGATACATAACTAATGAGAGAGAGAGAGAGAGAGAGATACATCCATTGTGTACCAGGTGTCCTGACCTTGTCTATGTGACAGTAAACAGTTGAGATGGAAGATAGCTGTCTTCACGAAGGCTGTACATACATGTCCAACCAACCATTGTAACAAAATTAGTAAAAAACAAAGAAATTATTATTATTATTATTTTTACCAACTCAACTCCCTGGCTGACAACATAACAACAACTTTACCTCCTCTGCTCTTCAGAGATATTGAATAATGGACTTCAGGTAATTACTTTTTTCTTTCCCGCCCCAATGGTCAAAGAGAGAATTGGAAATAACTCTCCGCAGAGCTTAGCGACCATAACGACTCTGTAAACTCTGAAGGGCTCCAGACGTTGCTTGAGCTTTCACATGCAAATCAGCGTCAGCTCACTGTGGCACTGGGGAATATTGCAATGTATCTTGGCTCATAATGCCTAGCATGGCTTAGCTGGGCCCGGACCGGCACAAAGAGCAGCAGAGTGTCACAGCCAGGGCAAAAGGCCAGAGCAGAACTGACCGCCACTCTTTCATAAGTGGATTTATCATTTTCAGGCCCTAACCTGTCTAACCCGACTGGACAACGACACATACACTACACTCTCTCTCTCTCACACACACACGCACACACACACGCACACACACACACACACACACACACACACACACACACACACACACACACACACACACACACACACACACACACACACACACACACACACACACACTTATAGTACTATCCAATAAATCTTGACTCTGCCCGGTAAATTCGACCCTGACCATGAACAATCTTTCTTCAAATTCCCACAGAGCACAATAGCTTTTAGTGAGCTCAAACTGGCCTTAGACTTCTGTTAATAACAGTGTTTCTCAGTGAGCTCAAACCTGCCTTAGAATTCTGTTAATAACAGTGTTTCTCAGTGAGCTCAAACTGGCCTTAGACTTCTGTTAATAACAGTGTTTCTCAGTGAGCTCAAACTGGCCTTAGACTTCTGTTAATAACAGTGTTTCTCAGTGAGCTCAAACTGGCCTTAGACTTCTGTTAATAACAGTGTTTCTCAGTGAGCTCAAACTGGCCTTAGACTTCTGTTAATAACAGTGTTTCTCAGTGAGCTCAAACCTGCCTTAGACTTCTGTTAATAACAGTGTTTCTCAGTGAGCTCAAACTGGCCTTAGACTTCTGTTAATAACAGTGTTTCTCAGTGAGCTCAAAGTGGCCTTAGACTTCTGTTAATAACAGTGTTTCTCAGTGAGCTCAAACCTGCCTTAGACTTCTGTTAATAACAGTGTTTCTCAGTGAGCTCAAACCTGCCTTAGACTTCTGTTAATAACAGTGTTTCTCAGTGAGCTCAAACTGGCCTTAGACTTCTGTTAATAACAGTGTTTCTCAGTGAGCTCAAACTGGCCTTAGACTTCTGTTAATAACAGTGTTTCTCAGTGAGCTCAAACTGGCCTTAGAATTCTGTTAATAACAGTGTTTCTCAGTGAGCTCAAACTGGCCTTAGACTTCTGTTAATAACAGTGTTTCTCAGTGAGCTCAAACTGGCCTTAGACTTCTGTTAATAACAGTGTTTCTCAGTGAGCTCAAACTGGCCTTAGACTTCTGTTAATAACAGTGTTTCTCAGTGAGCTCAAACTGGCCTTAGAATTCTGTTAATAACAGTGTTTCTCAGTGAGCTCAAACTGGCCTTAGACTTCTGTTAATAACAGTGTTTCTCAGTGAGCTCAAACTGGCCTTAGACTTCTGTTAATAACAGTGTTTCTCAGTGAGCTCAAACTGGCCTTAGACTTCTGTTAATAACAGTGTTTCTCAGTGAGCTCAAACTGGCCTTAGAATTCTGTTAATAACAGTGTTTCTCAGTGAGCTCAAACTGGCCTTAGACTTCTGTTAATAACAGTGTTTCTCAGTGAGCTCAAACCTGCCTTAGACTTCTGTTAATAACAGTGTTTCCACGTCGAGTCCAAGTCATGTGACTCGAATCCACACCTCTGCATTGTAGAGCTCCCACGTGGAGGCCCAGCCAATAATATCGCTCACAGCGCAACAGCCCAGCCAATAGCATCGCTAAGATGTTCTGAAAGTGAGTCTCCTTTAGGCCATGTCCACACGGAGACGAGTTTAGGTGTATCTGCTAAAGTTTTTTCTCGTATAGACGTTTCGTCCAGATGGAACCAGCGTTCTGGGAGTATACGTTCTGGGAGTACGGTATACGCTAATTTTTTAAACCGGGTCCCAGAGTGAATAAATCTGAAGACGCCACCCTTGCATTTCCGTGTTTACAAAGCATACGCATCTTTTCTGAACCGATGACGCCATAGCCCCACCTCTCTCCGACAGCAATAACAATCATGGCGGCTTACAGTGCACTAGCGTTCGTGCTACAGCAGCTACTGAGCCTGTAGGGCTCTTGCAGCAAAATATAATGCTCCTCTATTACCACCGTCAGCAACAAGTGGACACGGAGAACAGCGTACAACATCCTCAGGGCTCCACAGCTGCCTCTTCCCATCCACCCCTCCCCTCCCTTCATCAGATATTTCCCAGAAGGCTTAGCGGTGGCTAAGTTTTTATAATAACACAAACAAAATCAGGCTTAACGTGTTAGATAGAAATAATATATATATCTTTTTTTATAATATTTATTTTTGAGCAGGGAGCATTGGCGTTACAATACAATAACAAGTGTAATTTTCTTTTTCTTTTTTACATTGAAACATCCCAACCAACACATCTACCCTCATTTGCCTCCCCACAACCCAGTCCCATTCCAACAGAAACAAAAATACATAAAATAAGACAGTAAAAAAAATAAATAATAATAATAATAATAAAATAATAATATACATACATAAACATATACATATATATATACGCATATACACACGTACATACAGTAGGAGGTAGTATAACAGTGAAAACAGTAATAACTCTGTTATCGGGGTTTATACTTGCAAGCATCTGGGTCATATTGGCCTATTTAGGCCTCATGAGGTTAGAAGGATACCGCGCGGCTGTAAGTGTGGTGGGCAGGCAGCGAGGTACTCGTCCATCCCTGGGAGGGCCCAGGCCCTTGTTCTATGGAGCCACGTCGTCTGAGGGAAGGCCATTTACATATTCGATCATCGGTCTCCAGTGTGAGTAAAATTTGTCAGAGGAGCCCCGCAGGGTGAATTAAATTTTTTCCAATTTAAGCAAAAAATAAAATGTCTTCAAGCCAAGCTTTAAATGAAGGTGGCTGAGAGGATTTCCAAAGAAAAAGAATTTTCCTCCGGGCAATTAACGAGGCAAAAGCGATAACATTGGATTGGATGACCGACATATCGAGCTCGTCCGGTGGTCTACCAAAGATTGCAATATGAGGGGATGGACAGATTCTCACCTTCAGAATGTCCTAACACATATCAAAAAAGGAGTGCCAGAAACCAGATAGTTTGGGACAGGTCCAAAACACTTTATCTGGGTAGAGTTTAGCCAGTTTGGCCTTACTATAGTGGAGTCTGTGTACTACTTTAAACTGTATCAGGCTAAGTCTGGCAGAACTAGAAGAAGAGTTGACGGCTCGCAAAGCTTCCTCCCAGAAGTTGTCTGAGAAGGAGGTCTGCAGTTCTCTTTCCCAGCTCTCTCTGCTTTTATTGATGGCCACCACATTCACTGGAGAGAGGAGATCATAGAAATAGGAGACATGGCCCCTGGATAAGGCGTCTGCCTTAAGCAGTAGATCTATTCCACTGGGAGACGGGATTTGAGGAAAGAGAGGGGAGTGGGTTCTACCAAAGTTTCGTAGCTGAAAGTATCGAAGAAAATCTGAACGGGGTAGGTTAAAAACAGTATGAAGTTGGTCGAAGCTGGCAAACACACCGTCTATATACAAGTCTCCCAGGCGGCGAAGACCTCTTCCCTCTAAAAGTGAATAGTAAGGGTCTGACTTAGCAGGCAGAAATAGGTGGTTGTTGCAAACCGGAGTCGCCTGAGGTAAAGAAGACCAACAAAAATGACGCCTGACCTGTGCCCAGATCTTGAGAGAGCTTATCACGATGGGGTTAGAAGTGAATTGTGAGAAAGATATGGGTAAGGTGCTACACGCAAGAGTCTGAAGCGATGCAGAAGGGCATGACATGGCCTCAATCTGACACCAACTACTTAGGGGGGAGGTGAACCAGAGCATGATCTTATACACGTTGGCCGCCCAGTAGTAGCCCATGAGGTTTGGTAAGCCCAGTCCGCCGTGGGACCTGTTCCCCTGTAGTAACAACTTGCTAGCTCTTGCGTGCTTACCCGCCCAGATGAAAGAAGAGAAAATACCATCGATGGTAATGAAAAAGGATTTAGGAAGAAAAATAGGCAGGCACTGAAAAATATATAAATATCTAGGAAGTATGTTAATTTTAACTGTTTGGACTCGACCCGCCAGAGAAAGAGGCAGGCGATAATAATATTTATTTTTAATACAACATGCAATTCTGGGAATATTTTAATATTGGACAAAATGAAATGTAAACGCTGAGTGTAACCGACATACTCGGGTTACCCTATATATAGCCCTCGCAAATACAACGTGAATAGGGAAGTGAGAGGTTTGACGAACACACGGTTGCACTCTGATGTCTGCTCGTGTCCACTCCAACAAGACTTTAGCTTACTTGACGCCACTTTTTCAATAAAAACACATTTATGCCATAAGTTTATATAATGTATATTTATGTTGCATCATTTAGCCTGTGCTGTGATGTGCAGGAGCGGCCAATATGCTGGGATGTGTTTGCAACATATGTCTAAAGATCATGGAAGTGGATGATATCAGGAACGTCACCGATAGTTAACGTTCTATATTGTAGGCTGAACAGCTCTGCATTTGCCTGTATAAGTTTAATCATTTTATTCATCGACATGGCAAACCTCCTCCTATAATGTGAGATACACATTATAGACTGTGCGCCACTAGTGGTTGAATGCCATTATTGACGAGATTGTCTTATTCTCTGTTTTTGGTGTACTTTGTGGCAGCGTTACAGCGCCACTTACCGGCCTGGCATATATTCTACAGCGGTTTCAGTGGTATTCAGTGGTTTCATGTGGATACACACATTTCTTGAAACGATTCCGTGTTTATGGAAAACTTTTCTTAAACGAAAAAAAAAGATCGCTTCCGTCTCCGTGTGGACATGGACATGGTCTTAGTCGCCTCAGCAGTGCGGACTAAAACCAGGAAATGGAGCTCCTTCCCAGATCAGTTTTTGAGCTGTTTGGAGCTCATACCTCGATGGTTTGGAGGTATAGGTGTGTTTTTATTCATGTTTTTATAACATAACCACTGTGAAACTATCATAAATACAGTTTTAATTAGGGATGCACGATAATTATCGGACCGATAAATTATCGGCCGATATGGCCATTTTGCGTTATTATTTATTATTCCGATAATGGCCTTTTTCCGATAAATTAACAGCCGATAATCAGGCTTTGTTTTTACCTCGGACCAGAGCTATTGTTGTCGCACGCTCGTGACATCACAGCTGCGACGGCCAAACATGGCTGCTCCCATGCAGTATGTTGCAGTTTTTCACAGTTTAGATGATCACAGCTATTGTAATTTGCAATCCATGTCCCGCATGGGTTCCGAGAGGAGGGCAAACGTCTATTACATTAAACCAAAGCTGGCGATGATGCAGCGGATTTGTTTCTTGTTTACGTTAGCTTAGCGAGTGTTAGCGTAAGCTCGTAACGCGGCCTACATTTCAGGCTCGCCCGCTTGGCAGACACACTGACACTGCTTGTGATCAAACAGCCCCGCAAAAGCACTTCATACACATAGAGCTGGTGTAAACATATAAAAACGAATGGAAACCCCTTTACCCGAAATGAAAGATCCAGGGATTGTGTATTTAACTCCAAAAAACAACACACTAACGTTAAGCTAACCGTGCTAGCCGGGAGCCCCACTATAACAAAGGGACTTTACAGTTGAGCTAGCTGCTGGACAGAGCCATCTAACAGAGCCAATAATAAGGACAAAGGTGCAGTCGCGCACATTAAGCTACATAAAAAGCATCAGTCAACATAACATGACAATAAGAGTCTAAATTACTATGCCTTTTGTCATTGTGTTTTATCTGCAGACTAAGCAGTCATTGGCTTCCCGTTCTATGAAAGCATTTATTTTTGTATTGACTATAATTGAGTGATACACTTTATTAACTCATTGAGTGCCAATGACGACTTTAGTCGTCAATTGCTTTAGTAACGTTGAGTGCCAAAGACGACTAAAGTCAAAAAATTGACGTTGTCAATTGCGTTTTTTGATGGTGGGACGTGTATCAAAGCCAGATCCATCTCCTGTGAAAGTATGGTGGCTGTCGAATGTGTAAAAGCTATTTTAGGGACCCATTAGGTGGCGACAGTGCTCTCCAGATTAGAGAAAGGCCAGGAGAAAAGAGAGAAGAAGTCATGAGGAAACGGAAATCGCATCGATATGCATGAAGCATAACGTTAGCTGTGCCTGTGAACAGCAGTCAATCTGCTGACACCACAATTGAGCTCCTCCGTCTCCGCTGCAATAGCCCCTCCATATGATTTAGTTGCCGACACCAGCCTCTTTCTGAAAAGTTACATTATTCTCAGCTGGGAGCCGGGACAGGCTGTGAAAAAGCGGGGGGATGCAGCGCACTTTTCAGTGCAGACGGAGCAAAAGCAGAGCGAGAGCAAACGCAGCGACACTCAGAGTCGCGCAGAGACACTCCCACGAAGGAGGAGGAGGAGGGGGGTGGGGCACGCAGGGCAGCGTACAACACACAACACCCACACAGTAGAGAGCTGCAAACCCGAGGGTACCCTCGCGGGCCCCTCGGGCCTGCCAATACGGGCCAAGGCCGGGCTCGTTTTTTATTTTTTTTTAATTAATAGGTCCGGGCCGGGCCGGGGTCGGGCCGTTTTTCAATAATTAAATAAAATAACGTTGTATTACTCGCTTGATTTTACACAGCAGAGCAGTCACACAAAGAGGAGGAGCGCACACTGCACAGACACTCGCCTAGCCACAGCCACACACACACAGACACACACACCCTCACCGTGACGTTAGTCTACCACTCCAGTCCACAATCCACCGTTCAGTCAGCATGCTGTCACACTGTCAGCGTAAAAAACAACAACAAAACAAGCCGCGTGTGTCCGTGTCCGTGTCGTGAGAGAGAAATAAGATCGATGGACATAAAACAAAGTTTGCGAGGGGAGAGTTAAACAGTCCCCACTGCAGTAGGGAAAGCTCATTTCAACCTGTTCAAAACGAACCCATCTACCATACATTGTGAGGACACTAATGTGACGTTATTCAATGCAGCTATAAACGGTAAGTCTGCTGTTTTAATTTCGATATGCTTGAGTGACATAATGTTTCAGTTTGTGGGCATTGTTGCTGTTGGCAATTAAACGATCTAACGTTCTCTTTCTCGAGACAATATGTGTGGATTTTGATAGGCCACGGTAGCATGTGTGAGAGGGGGAGAGAGAGACAGAGAGAAAGCTGCAGTGTTTGTCTTCATAGGCAACACAGTCTAGCAACGTTTTGGACCAACGAGTTCAGCGGCGCGGCAGCATGCACAGAGAGGGAGAGAGAGATGTGTCGTCATATCGTGATATTGATGTCGGGCCTCGCAACGGGCTCGGGCCAATTAATTTCATGACTCATCCGGGCCGGGTCGGGCACGGGCCTGCATGTCACGGGCCGGGGAGGGCTCGGGCCGAGATTTCAGGCCCGCGCAGCTCTCTACCACACAGCAGGCTCGATTGACAGAGACAGGCAAACAAGCTATCTGATGCCCACCAGCAGTAAATCAAGACCAGCAAGAAGGTGTAGGGTCTGCGCATGCAGGGGCCAGCGCTGCTGGTTGCAGCTAAAAAATATTATTTTGCCAAACAAAATTCCTTTGTTTTCACTGTTTTATTGAAGTAAATTATTTTTGAGGTGTCACATCAGAAAATATTACCTTCAGAGTCAGTCATGTGCTTGAAATGCTATATTTCACAAAAGGCTCAATATCTCAGCTTCTAGATGGAAACGCCAATTTTTTCTGTTTTTGACCTATCTTCTCCGGCTGATAACTAAAGAACGGAAAATGATATCAATAAACTTTTTTTTGCTGCTGATACAATAGAGTCTCATCGTTCTTTGTGCGTGTTCGGTGTTTACATAGTAATATCACACAATATTCTGTGGGCCTCGAGAAATCACTGAAAACGCTCTGAAACTCTGGCACTGGGAGCGTCCGTTCTCCAAAAGT
Organism: Poromitra crassiceps; assembly: GCF_964638095.1. Taxonomy (NCBI): domain Eukaryota; kingdom Metazoa; phylum Chordata; class Actinopteri; order Beryciformes; family Melamphaidae; genus Poromitra; species Poromitra crassiceps. The sequence continues at coordinate 43,847,288 of NC_139624.1, forward strand.
GGCTGGCACTCAATGAGTTAAAACAATCATATTATATCAGAAGTTTTCATTGTTTTGTGTTCACAGTGATGTCAGTTAGATTTGGTTAAGGTTATAATATATATATTTTTATTATAATAATTATCGGTTATTGTATCGGTTATCGGCCAGGAGAAGCAGATATTTATCAGTTATCGTATTGGTTGAAAAAAATCCATATCGTGCATCCCTAGTTTTAATCCCTGTGTTTTAACGGTTTTCTGGCGCTCTCTCTCCTCATGTATTGTCAGCTCACTCGACCACATAGTATTGTGTGCATCAGAATTTATGTTTTTGAGGGGAAACTTTTCTATAAGGATAACATTTTGTTTATGAAATAGTTGCATAGTATACCTTTAATATTGTAACGTGCTCCTGCTTTCACAAGTGCATCAATATTAGCTGTCAAATCCTGAGCTTGAAAAATTGGAATGGACTTCTCAGTGCAATTTTCACACTTTGCAAAGTCACCCTGTGGGCCGGTTCTGGACCCCAGGCCGTATGTTTGACACCCCTGATTTAAGTGATACAGCAGCAGTGTCATTAGAGGGTCATTCTATTCTCCAACGCTCAAATGTGTGATTGCCCATTTCACACATCCCGCCAGCCTCCTCTCTACCTCCTTTCTCTCCCTCCTTCTTCGCCTCCATTCTTTCCTTCTCTTCCCTCCTCTCCTCTTCCCCTGCCCTCTTCCTGCACTCCTTTCCCCCATTCTTCCACCTTGGCTGGTGCGATGGTGTGCGTGGTTCTTTCCAACACTGTGTAATTTGCTGTCATGTTCCAATAAATGATGTGTGTGTGTGTGTGTGTGTGTGTGTGTGCGTGCGTGCGCGTGTGTGTGTGTGTGTGCGTGTGCGCGTGCACGCGTGTGTCACAGGGAGTTATAGGAAGCTTGGGTGATTAATTCTGATAGCCACCATATGCTTGACTTAGAGGTACAGTCATACATGTTCAAGCGTGCCCGAGTGTGCATGCATGCACACGCACACGCATGCACACACGTGCGCGCGCACACACACACACACACACACACACACACACACACACACACACACACACACACACACACACACACACACACACACACACACACACACACACACACACACACACACACGTATCGGAGGAAGCATGTGCTAGTCTACAACTCTCCCCAGATCACCAGAGCGGGTGGAGCAATGACTGGGACAGCATGGGGAATTGGCCAAGTACAACTGTGGAGAAAATGCGGGGGAATCAGAAGGGGGGGGGGGGGGGTTTGGACGATAATAAAAGACAGGCAACAGAGCAACACAAAGACATGAGGAGTGACCACTACTGAGAGGAAGTACAATACATCAAGAAAGGGAGAGGGAGACATGAAGAAGTGAGAGATATTAGATCCTGCAACATGTGTGTACTGTGTGTTCAGTGTGTGTGTGTGTGTGTGTGTGTGTGTGTGTGTGTGTGTGTGTGCGCTTGCATGCGTGTGTGTGTGTGTGTGTGTACAGAGCACTGATAGTCTTTGTTCTCACACAGGGACATGCTTTCCTTCTGCGCTTGATTTTTGTGAACAAACAACCCATGAGTGAGGCTGATGACTGCCGCCTTTCTCCAACTGTTTGTGATGTGACCTCAGATCAAAGCTTTGATTGGCCAGATGCCCCAGATGTTGTTTCCTCCCCGGTGTGTGTGTGTGTGTGTGTGTGTGTGTGTGTGTGAGAGAGAGAGAGAGAAAGAGAGAGAGAACGAGAAAGTATGTGCATATTGGAATGCCTCTGTGTCATCACAGTGATCATATTCCAATCATGTACACTACAGTGAACGTCTGTACTTACGTGTGTGTGTGTGTGTGTGTGTGTGTGTGTGTGTGTGTGTGTGTGTGTGTGTGTGTGTGTGTGTGTTGGCCTCTTTTAGTTGGGCCCATCAGATTAGGCAGTCAGCATGCAGCTGGCTCAGACTGTGGGACTGGCTGATGTTGGCTGGCCGAGTTGCCAAACACCAAAACCCAGAGCATGTCTGTCACAACAACTGCAGTAGAAAAATCACAAAAACACTACAAAAGAAAGAGAGACAGACACACAGACAGACAGAGAGACAGACAGACAGACAGACAGACAGAGAGACAGAGAGACAGACACACACACAGAGAGAGAGAGAGAGAGAGAGAGACACAGAGAGACAGAGAGAGAGAGATGGGGTAAAAAAAGAAAATCAACCCGTGTCGGGGGTTCAAACTCTTTCGCTGTCTATGTTCATCTCCAAAAGATGTACTTTGGAATTAGTCAGACAAGAAAGCACTCTAGTGACAGATATAATGCAATCGGGGCTATTTTTAAGCAACAGCAAAGTGAAATATCACCAGCTGCTGTAAGAGAATAGACTAATATTGAGAGTAATGGCTGATGGTTGGATGTCATTATATCACTGGTTGAATGTTGGAATGTACATCTATCAGAATTAAGCTAACTATAGTCTAAATTTGGGGCCATTTAAATAATTGAATGCAGTGTTTAAAACATGGGTCAGGGACCAAAATGCCTCAAGTGCCTGTTTCTGGCAGGTCCCCATATGTACAAAAAAATAGTATATTTTCATGAGTGAGTCGTAGAGTGAAAAGACATTTGGGACGTCTTAATTTTGGGTCCCATGCTGAAAATGTTTTAAGGACCACTGGGGTTATTTATTTATTTATTTGTGCCACTTCAGGCCTCGACCCACCTCAAGGGTAAGCACAGAAACCAGTCAACTCAGTTCTGTAACATCTGTGTCTCGATCCACCCAGCTGTGCTGTGACTCAACATGCTGCATCTGTCAGTAACAATTAGGAACAGGCTGTCACGCTGAGCTATTAGCATGAGCTAGCATTAGCATTAGCGTAAAGTTAAACATGAGAAATTAGCATTTACTACACTGCTGTTACACTTATTAGCATTAGCAAAAAGTTGATAGTGAAAAATCCTATGAAAGCTGTGAAGCGGTACAGTATAGTGGCACATACTGTAGCAAACTGTTGCAACGGTACTATGTTACAATTTCGGCTCCGAAATTGTAAAATGGTAACGTAAGTTTATACAGGGGTGGGCGTGGTTTCCAGAGATTTTCTGTTTTCTAACCCCTCCCATACCCTAACTCTAAACCTAAAATCTCTGAACGTTGCCATTTTACAATTTTGGAGCTGAAATTGGAACATAGCAACGTTGGTCCAAAACGTTGCTATACGTTGCTATTTTACAATTGTCGGTGAGACTGTGTTGCCCAGCACTACAACTGTGCATTATACTGTACACAACTTTTCCACCAAGAAGTATCACCTCAGTTGTCAGCCAACATGGCTGATACACCAAGATACACCGGAAATATTACTTTGACCCATCTAAAATCATGCGACTCATGTCACATATTTACATTACAGCCCAGAACCTATTAGCCTACAATGATGCTGGGCTCCACTACAACAGCATTGTAGGACGGCTAAATTAGCAACAAGCGGACACCGGAACTAGGTCACAGACGGGACACGAGTCACATGATTTTAGATGGGTCAAAGTAATATTTAGGATGTATCTTGAGCATTTTGTGGCCGGCCGAGTTCTGATATTGTCATGTCATGGTGTCTTTGTGTCATTAATAAACTAGATTAATTCATTCAATTTGGTTTATATTAGCTGTTATCTATATTATAGGGATGGTGAATTCCATTCTACAACAGTTATTTTTCTATATATTCTTTGGTACTGCTATTTTACATTGAAGTCAACGGCGAGAGGCTTGTGTTTTCCCCCTAAAAGGGGACCGTATTGCCGATCTTTCATATTGCATCTTGCATGTTGTCAGCCATGTTGGCTCTGTCACAACTGAGGTGATACTTATTTGTGGAAAAGTTGTGTATAATGCACAGTTGTAGTGATGGGACATTGCACTTCTGTGATAACTGTTAAGGCTAATGTGAACAATAGCTAATGCTAATGCTAGCTCAGAATATCAACAGTTTGCTACAGTATGTGCCACTGTAGCCTACTGTACAGCTTTATCGCTTTCATAGGATTTTTCACTATCAACTTTTTGCTAATGCTAATAAGTGTAACAGCAGTGTAGTAAATGCTAATTTCTCACATTTAACTTTACGCTAATGCTAATGCTAATGCTAGCTCATGCTAATAGCTGCAGCATGACAGCCTATTCCTAAGTGTTACTGACAGATGCATCATATGCATTAGTTGCCTAATGTTAGACACTTACAGATGTTACCCGTTTTGAAATACCCTATTACTGCAAAAGTGCTGTCATGGTGGTTGTGGTAATGGTTGTATCCCCCCCCCAGTCCAACAAGATGAAAGCTGAGAATCCACAGATTCCAATGGTATTAGTCTGATCACTCTATGACCAAAACTCACTGAGGTAGCAACCGAAGAAAAACACTTGCTGCCGTGACAAGCAGCAGCAAAATGGCACTTTCAAACAAGTAACATCTGTAATAAATCACTTTATGCACCTTTCCTTCTCATTCTCACACAGTTAGCCGAGTAGTAAGAATTCTGTAGATGTTTTTGATATTAAATGAGCAGACAGACATAACTCATATCGTCACCTCCATGTTGTTGTTCAACAAAATTTGATTGTCGGTCTTAACAAATCACTTTTGCCTGTCCAAGAGCTACCCACACAGCACTATCTCAGAGCACATTGGCTCTTTGTCCTGTAATCGACAGCTACATAGACATACAGGGGTCTTTATGGTCACTGTAGTGTGACATAAGCACCACTTGTCATCTATTAACTCTGACACAGCTTCTAATCACAGAGCTCAATCTTACAGGGGAGAAATTACACGCCTGACTTATAGGCATCACTCATACAAAACGCATGAATACTCGTGTGTGTGTGTGTGTGAGAGAGAGAGAGAGAGAGAGAGAGAGAGAAAGGGTGTCTGAGAGGGTCTTTACTCTTTACTGTACAGTATAAGCTTTCTTGCAGTTGCATAACGGTTCATGTGCACATGTATCGGAGTGAATCAGAGTACTCGTGAGTCCCGTGTGGTAGCAAGTTGTTAGTTAAATTCACTCCCCAGTATAAAGACCTGTTAACCAGCTCCACCAAGGCAGCTAGCTCTCTTGGTGTTGTGGTTAGCACGTGCGCTTTGGAAGCGGGAGAGTGTGGGTTTGAATTCCGCCTCCACCCCTGGACAATCCCTTAACATGGGTTACTAAAGCAATATCACATGAGAGGGAGTCCTCTTGTACTGTAATATTGTTATGGCTGTGATTCGGTCGTAGGCACGAGGCAGCAGGCCTGTCGAAGATAATCACAGCCGTGACGATATTACAGTAAAACAGCATGATCTCAAAGAGCGCAACCCCACAGCATTTCCTTTTTCTCAGCATTCGGCAAACTGCAGAAATATTCACTCGACATCGTTACTTTTGTTTTCGCTGCTCAGCTGTATAGACGGTTTTCACGGAATGGTCAGTCCTGCACTTAAATGTTTTTTTTTCTTTTATGTCCATAGCAAACACTGCAACAGGAAGTGAGCGGGGGTTCAATTTAAAATGTTTTTGTTGTCAAGTTAAAACCGTCTATAAACAAAGCTATTTAATTTGCGACAACAGATGATTTCTGTCTGTTCTCCGCCAATAAAAACAACCTCAGGATTGCACTAAAAGTGTTGCCTGCCAAGCAACAACACGTAAACTTGCTGCATGCAGTTTCCCGACTGTAAGCTAGCTAAGCTAATGTTAGCTACTTTGAGGTTAGCACAGATGATTTCATCTTACTATTCATCCATATTCCAAATCCTTGTCCCTGGCTGCAAACGCTGTTTGAACGCAACCTAATGAAGTTAACGTTTACATGAAGCGATGTGGAGTGATATACAGTGAAGCGCCTGTGATGTTATACTGAAATATCAGCATGGCTGGCTTCTTGTCCAATCAAATTGCTCGACCGGGAACTAACTGTTGTATAAACGCATAATAGGCTACAATACGGGCTGTATGCATGTATGTGTATCTCCTCTGCATGTGTGGGTGCATAGATAGGTGTGTTCACATGAATCCATCTATGTCTGTGTGTGTGGCCCTGTGCTTGTTCTACATTACACGTGTGTGTGTGTGTGTGTGTGTGTGTTTGTGTGTGTGTGCAGTGGCGTGCCTAACCAAGTTGGTGCCCTAGGCAAGATTTTTGCTGGTGCCCCCCCCCCCCAAAGAAAATATAATAAAAATGATATCGCAGCTAATTCCACCACTGCAGTGCAGGCTCAGAATCGGCCTTCCCCAGTGGCGCTGGAAGTACTTTTAGGTAGGGGGTGCTGTAAGGAAGGGAAGAAAATGTGACGTTTTTTGGACTAGAAGAATATTTAATTTTAAATTAACATTAGGATTATACTGTTGTGATGTCATTATTCAGTATCTTCTCCTTTTCTCACTCACTTTCATGTAAGCACCTGCTCTCCCTTTAGTTGTTTTACACTACAACAGACAGCAACACGGGCATAAACACTGAACTTATTATTATTATTATGGAAAACCAGATTATGATGAAAATCAAACACTTTTGAAGAGAGAGCGTACTATGAAATAAGATTAGAGCTGGGAAGCACAAACTGTTTTTTTAATGCATTTTGTTGGTGGTATAAACACAAGACAGCCAAATCCAACAATTTCAAAAATCCCATTTCTTGCCACCAGGGGGTGCTGCAGCACCCTCAGCACCCACCTTCCAGCTCCCTTGGGCCTTCCCCCACTCTGGGAAAAAGCTCCGAGCAGGAAGACGGGGGCGTGGCCGCGCAGGGGGTGGGGTGGTATGGATTAGGGACCATAGTGAAAGTGCTGCAGCCCAGGCAGCCAGAAAGCCAGAATTAGAAAAATGATTTCACTATTATTTAAAGACTTAAGACATTGTTGTGCTTATTTTTTGTCTACTATTGTAAAATAATAGTAGGCCTATTATCCTGAAAAAGTATTTGTAAAAAAAAAAAAAAAAAAAAAAAAAAAAAATTACCCTCTCTGGCGCCCCTAACGGCTCAAGCGCCCCTAGCATTTGCCTAGTTCGCCTAATGGACGGCACGCCACTGTGTGTGTGTGTGTGTGTGTGTTTGTGTGTGTGTGTGTGCGTGTGCGTGCGTGCGCGTGCATGTGTGTGTATGTGTGTGTGTGTGTGTGTGTGTGTGTGTGCGTGTGCGTGCGTATGTAAGGTAACAGAGGGCAGAGCAGTGCGACAAGGTTCCCTGTGTCAGTGTTAATAACCTAACCCTGGTAATTGGCATAGAATATTGATAGAGAGGAAAATGGCCCCAAGCAGATCACGGCTTCATTAGCAAAGGCCAGGAGGACAGAAACGGAGGAGAAGAGTGGAGAGGAGGAAGAGGGAGGGAGGAGCAGAAAGGGCGAAGGAGGAAGAGGCGGGGCAAAAAGGAGTAGAAAGAGGAGACAGAGGCAAAGGAGAGAAAGAGTTCATGAGGGAGAGGGTTCCCACACCAGCTACGAGGAACTTTCATTTTGTGTTGATTTTGGCGACCCCTGTGGACAAAAGCGGTAATGTTCTCCCAGAAGGAAGACAGCCTTTCCTGAACACCGAGGCCCCGTTCCAATACCCATACTTCCATACTATTTAGTAGGCAAAAAAAGATTTAGTATGTCCCAATACATAGTATGTCAGATGCAGTATGCCAAGAGTACCAGGATGTTGTACTACATCAGCTCCTATTTCGGAGTATGCATCGATGCATGCTGCTTCAGCCAAACTTCCCCACAATCCTTTGCGCAGCAGGAAGTTATGTCTTCTTCTTCTTCTTCTAATGTTTTATGGCGGTTGGCAAACAACTTTTTGTGCATTACCGCCACCTACTGGAGTTACGTCGCACTGACTGAGCTGCGTGTTCATGAATGAGATAATTAACTTTAAGAAAGCCTTGAAATATGTTAAAACCAAACAAGCATGGTGTGTACCAAAACATGCATATCTTGATTCCTGTTTAGATCTCTGACTTAATGTTTTTGCTTTATTTATTTTATTTTGTTTATTTGATTGTCTGTTCCAATTTTGTAAATGTTTAGTCTGAATTTTTTGTATAATGTACTGTTTGTTACTGCCAGACTTTGTTTATTGAATTAAAAAAAAACAAAAAAAAAAAAAAAAAACTCAAATGTGGCGCTGCGGACGTCGGCGGAAGTGAGCAAGAGGTCGGAGTTCAGGAAGCTCACGTGACGACAGATGTAGTGTGTCCCAATAGTATGCATTTTGCATGCATGCTGCACACTACAATCCATACTTTGTGAGGGCAGCGGCAGTACATACTACAAGAAAGAAGTACAAGTATGGGTATTGGAACGGGGCTCGAGTCTCCTCCCGCTGTGCCCAGTGGATCGGCCGAGCTGCAACAGGCCGGCCAGCGCTTCTCCGAGGCCGCCTGAACAGCGGTTGTTGGTTCATTCTGTTTTATTTATACATAAGGGTAAGGTTGTTGGTTCATTCTGTTTTATTTATACATAAGGGTAAGGTTGTTGGTTCATTCTGTTTTATTTATACATAAGGGTAAGGTTGTTGGTTCATTCTGTTTTATTTATACATAAGGGTAAGGTTGTTGGTTCATTCTGTTTTATTTATACATAAGGGTAAGGTTGTTGGTTTATTCGCTGGCCGGCACAAAAACTACAACCAGTTTCACACGAACATGAAAACAGCGCGCTGGTCATGCACAGGCATTTAGAAAAAATATATCAACTTGACAATATCAAGATTGTAAATTGGCCCGACTTCATGTTGCAGTGGCTGCTAATACAATAACTGACAGGAAGTCCAAACTGTTCCCTAGCAGCAGAATTCTGGTGAAAAATGGTCAATAGAAATTGGAAAATCTCCTAGAAATTTCCTCACTGACGGTCTCATTTGCTGGTGTAGGTAAGATGTGATTTCATAACCAGTTAAAAGTTCCTCGTAGCAACTTTAAACATCAAATTCAATGACTTTTCAAGAACTTTCCAGGCCCAATTCCCTCCAATTCAAGGACCTAACATGGTATAGTTTGAATAGTTTGAGACATGGATCAAAGGTTATTATAACTGTTACACAACATGAGAATTTTTAGAACGAGAACTAGCAGACTTTACAGAAGCTCAAAAAGAGAGAGGTTTGAAAGTGTCACCCCTTTCTCAACTGTGCTGTTACACGTTAAGTAAAAAAAAATCAAAATAACTTAAATTTCAATTCTTGCCCAAAATATATAAATCCAAGCACTTTCAATTACCTATATCTATTTATGTTGATAAAAAGAAACTTTCAAGGCCTTGATTTTCTTCTGATATTCACAAACTTCCAAGGCCTTGAATTTTCTTCTGATATTCACAAACTTTCAAGGATTTAAGGGACCTGTGGGAACCCTGGAGAGAAGAAATTGAAATGTCTTTAGGCAGAGACTAGTGGAGTGGACGGTAGCAGGAAGGAGAGGTGGACTAGAAGGAAGAGAAGAAAGAAGGATGAGAAGGAAGGGGAAGAGGTGCGGAGGACACGAAAGCAAAAGAACAGAGAGAAAAGTGAAGAAGGGAGAAGAAGGAAGAAGGGACAGGGAGAAGAGGAGCAGGTAATAGCTTTAAACAGCAAATATAATGGGATAGTAGTGTGTTGCTGGAGAAGGAAATTAAATGATACAGCAGCTTTTTAACAGGACGTTTCAAGGGCCTGAGGATATTGAACTCACTTTGCACATAAGTGAGCAGGGAACAGTTCAAGTAAGATATAGAAAAGCAGTGATGTGATTCTTCAGCTCAGCGATACGGGCTAACCATGGACTCTATTTGACTGCAGTGGCTCTTTAAGCACAAGCTGTATTTTGACCTCTTCTGTTGTAACAGAACAGTACGACAGTACGACAATGACAATGCATCACCCAAAGGAACATCTCGCTATCTTCCTCCTCTCTCCTCCCCATCTTTGTCTCTCCATTGTACTCTCCCTTCCTAGCATTCTATTTCCTGATCCACTTCTCCCTCTCTCCTCCCTCGGAACACAGTGTTTGTTTAATATGGCATCACTATGGTTACCCGTCTGCCACGTTGGGGTAATGTCGTTAATCATCAACTTTATCATGCTGCGACCCAGACAGGCATGCTTAAGCACACACATACACACACATGCACACACTGAACGCAAATTATAACACTTTGTATTATGTGAAGGCTGAAACAATGCAACATAAGCAGGGAAACTGGACTTAGACATAATGAATGGCCACAGGACACCGGAGGAGGTGTTTACATGCCTCAGTAACCAGGTGTCATTCAGATTTGAGAAAAGAAATGCAGGGATAGTAAGAGAATATTACTGTGCATAAACATTCACCTCAAATGTCTTGGTAAAGTGTCAAATGTCAGAGGGCACACTATCTCATGCCTTCTGGTTCTGCCCTTCACTAACGGGATTCTGGGCCAAAATATTTGATATGCTCGGAGTCCTCTCTGAACTTCCCAACAGTCTCTAACACAAGGGACTACTGTTGCCAAAAAAAATAATTCTGAAGGAATGGAAGTCCCCCTCTTCACCTTCTTTTCAATTGTGGTTGACAGACATGACTTCTGTTATACAGATGGAGAGACTTAGGCTCGCTCGCTTAAGAAGTTTTCGGCTGTCTGGGATCCGTTTC
>NC_139624.1:43862920-43867959 GCF_964638095.1 Poromitra crassiceps
ATACTGTAGTTAGCTTCTGCCAGAGGGTTTTTTTGAGGATTCTGGCTCATTTTACAAGAGCCGAGGATTCTTTTCTGCTTGGACTTTGTGAACACAAAGTTCACAAAAGTACTAATAGAATGTGTGCTTTCTCTGTCTAAAAGAGTTAGTTTGTAGAGTTAGTAGTTATGTAGATATTAGCCGTTGAGTACAGCATGGTTTCAGAGATTTTCAGAGAGTTTTGAGATAAATGGATTTTTAGAACCACCTCACGTGCCTGTGATTATGGGTGCCCTTGGGCAAGTCTGTATACTGTATTGTGTTTGTGTGTGTGTGTGTGTGTGTGTGTGTGTGTGTGTGTGTGTGTGTGTGTGTCTCCAAACTCCTCCCTCCGTAGGTGTGTCTCTGGTGGCTTTGCAGTGTTTTGTCACAGGCGAGTTTCTGTTGCCTCACAGATCCCAAAAAAAGAGAGGGGAATCGCAGGAGCGGGGAAGAGGAGAGGAGAGGCGAGGGGGGGGGGTTAGACACGGGAGAGAAATTCCTTCGCGATCCCCTTCTTCCAATCTTGAGGCGTACTCCGCTCTCGGTGTGCTGCTGCTGCTGCTGCTGCTCGTCTGTGCTGCTGCTACTGGCGGCGCGGCCGCTCTCGGGCGAGTCTGGATTACTGTAAAACGGGCTCGTTCGTTTCTTGGGGTGTCGGTTGAGAGCTTTGATGAAGCTTTTGCGATTCTGGTCTTATTTATGCTCAAAGGTACTCGAGTGTGTGTGTGTGCGCGCGCGCGCGCGTGTGTGTGTGTGTGTGTGTGTGTGTGTGAAATCGAAAGTGTTTTCGCCAAGCCATTTCCTTGAGAATGGCTTCCTCCCGCGGCTGTTTTTGCTCGGCTTTCTCTCTGTCTGGAGAGCACTGTCGCCACTTAGTTGGTCGGTAAAATAGATTATACACATTCAATACCTCCAATATTTTTATAGGAGACGTGGGGGGCATTGATCCACGTAGCACCGTAAAAAATTTTTTTTTTTTTTTGACGTCTCAACTCGTCATTGGCAGTGAACCGTTGGATTTTTTTTGACGAGTCAACTCGCCATTGGCAGTGAACGTGTTAAAACAGCGCCAAAATATGTTGGGGATGCAATTCTCTGCGGGGATGCGGAAACGATCACGGCACGAGTCGCAGCCGCAAATTCGAGCCGTGCCAAAAACATCTGCACCCCAAAATGCCTGTGCAAACGGGATTTGGGCGGTCTTAACACATTCACTGCCAGCCGTTTTTTTAGGTAGCTTCTGCCAATGTTTTTTTTTGAGGATTCTGGCTCATCTTTCAACAGCCGAGGATTATTTTCTGCTAAGATTTTGTGAACACAAAATATCTCAAAAGAACTAATAGAATGTGTGCTTTCTCTGTCTAAAAGAGTTAGTTTGTAGAGTTAGTAGTTATGTAGGCATTAGCACTTGAATACAGCATGGTTTCAGCATCTGAAAATTTAAGCTGAGAAAAATGCCTTTTTGTGAAATTCGATAGAACAGTCACTTTAACCATTCATTTTTGGCATCAGTAAGACGTCAGACATCTAAACAATAGTTTTGAACAGTAATTTCCTCCATAACAGCAGGAAACCCCCCTCTCCTTCAAACTCCTCCCTCCGTGTGTGTTCTCCTCCTGCCTCCCTGACTCTGCAGCGGGCGTGTCACATGCGAGTTGCTCCTGCTGCTGTGCCTGTCTGCTGGCGGCCGCTCTTTGGGCGAGTCTGGATGGGCTCGCTCGTTTCTTGGGGTTTCGGTTGAGAGCTTTGATGAAGCTTTTGCGATTCTGGTCTTATTTATGCTGCGTGTTTCAAAGTGTGTTCCACCCGTAATCTATTATGCAAATTTGCAATCCCCCACCGCCAGCTCCCTGCGCGAAAGCGAAAGCGTTTTCGCCAATCCATTTTCATGAGAATGGCTTCCTCACGCGGCTGTTTTTGCTTGGCTTTCTTTCGTCTGGAGAGCACTGTCGCCACTTAGTGGGTCGGTAAAATAGATTATACACATTCAATACCTCCCATATTTTAATATGAGATGTAAAAGGGGTTGATCGACGTCCCACCGTCAAAATTATTATTATTTTTTTTAAGACGAGATATCTCGTCAACGGCAGTCAACCGTTTTTTTTTTAAGACGAGATATCTCGCCAACGGCAGTGAACGTGTTAAGTACCAGAATTATTCACGTGTGTGGCCAGGCATTACGTCAATCAAAACCAATCAGATTCCCGTCTCGCAATGGCTGTTTGCGCGAGGCATGGAATATGCTGTAATTCTCTCCATGCGTAATAGAGTGTACTCACTCGTGCGAGGACAGAGAGAGCTTATTGACAGATCGTCTGTGGTGCCAACGACCCTCCGGGTTATGAAGGTAAATAGCCATATGTCCATTGTCAACAAGTTTTCTCAATTAATTTCCCTCTTTGCGATGTGATAAAAGTTTCTCAGTGAGTTATAGTTGATTGCCTCACTGAATTATCTGCTAATACCCAATTTTAGCAGCGAAATTTGATGTCCTGGCATGGCAAGGCTGTGCGTAATGACATATCCCAAAGGAATTTTACTTTGCACTGCGCTGCGCTGCACGAAAATTACGGTGCGCCCCCGCCGCAACGAGGTATTTGCACGTAAGAGGTCCTTTTCAAAGCTCTTAGCGCAAAGTAATTGCGCGCTGCTGATGATAGGATAATGCCATCTATCCCAACATTTTAGCACTGAAACGCCTGCTTTGGCATGTCCAGTACAATTATAACAGGCATGCAGTTGTGCCCGCCCCCAATTTGCATTGTGCACGGCGTTAAACGAGCGCAAACGCTAAATTAGCGCTTTTGGGAAGATAGGGCCCTGCGTCATCACATGGACTGTGGTGCTGAAGGAGAGTCCTAAGAGACAGCGTCATCACATGGACTGTGGTGCTGAAGGAGAGTTACACTCACCTCACCAAGCTCTCACCAAAGCTCTGGATTCAACAGCCACTCACCAAGCTCTCCCCCTCAGGCTGCAAATAAAGACTAATAACAGGAAACGGCGCCTATACCGCAGGCTACTCTACAGGCAGTCATGATTCTTAGGTGAAAGAAGTGATCTGACAGCTGTGGGCCGCAACACACACACACACACACACAGGCAGAAAAACGTAGTTTATCTCTCTCTCTCTCACACACACACACACACACACACACAGCTGCATCTCTCCATTCTCAGTTTAATCTGCCTTGCCCTGGCACTGTCACCCAGCAGCGTGACACTCACAGTGTGTGCGTGCGTGCGCGCGCGTGTGCGGGTATAGCCCCATGGCGACAGAAGCGCCTTCTCTCTTAGCGCACCAGAGGCCGACTAACAAGACTACAGGAACTGAGAGCCTGATAAAAACCACTGAGGTGCATCCCATGGGCCTCGCACCTCACCTCTGTCCCGTAAGTCACAAAAGAAAATCAACCTAAAGTAGGGATGCATCGCAAGACAGTTCAAAATACTGTAGATACAAATGTGTGAAGATTCAAATCGGTGAGATGAAAAATTAATTGCAATATGTTTTTTTTTCTGTTTTTCTTCTACAAAGAAAAGGAAACATGCATTCATTGCAAAGTTTGTGTTTTGCCGTTATACCCTACCTCAGAAATAAAAAGAGATTATTTAATTTGATAAAGAAAGAAAAAAAACTATTTTGTTTTTGTCTATGAAATAATTAAAGGAATCAGAATTTGTATGCAATCTCATATTGTAAAAAAAGTTAGAAAATCGTATAGCGCAAACTCAATATCATGAATCGTATCGAATTGTGGGTTGAGTGTATCGTTACATCCCTAACCTAATGCAATCTCTATACGCCTGAAATTGCAAAAAGATCGGAAGTCAGGTTTTGCAAGATTATTTATGTATGCAGTAAGCGAGCAAATAAACGTTTAACGGCAAAATTTCATTGTGCACTTTTATGTGACGTTCTGACTCATACGAAGAGAGAGGAACTGAACTAAACACATGCTACATAAACAATAATTACATACAATTTGAATGTAATGTAAATTTCTCCATGGGGATAATAATGTAGAAAATACAACCGATGGCAGCAGGCAATCTGTGGGCAGACAGCTTGTTGAGGGTAGGAGGCTCATTTCCTTACTGCTACTGTGCACTTATGGCCACCTCCTGCAGGGCCTGGACCTGGACTCCATCCCCCCCGTCCCACACACACACACACACACACACACACACACACACACACACACACACACACACACACACACACACACACACACACACACCCTCCTGCAGGGCCTGGACTCCATCTCCCCTCCTCTGCTGTAAATGACCTGCTGAGCCATGTGATGTGAACAGGTAAGAGCCACGAGTAGCTGGAACCAAACCATTCATTCCTTCTTGAAGAGACAGGTCAATACAGGTTGATACACACACACACACACACACACACACACACACACACACACACACACACACACACACACACACACACACACACACACCTCCGTAGCCGTGAAGAGGTTGATAGAGTTCCTGCAGAGACCCTGTGGGTGCCTAACCATTCCTGCACCACCCTTTCCTCTCTCTGTCATGAGACCAGAGGAGCTGAGCTGTGGGCGGGGCTTCTTCTTCCCCTTTCTACACTTTGCTCTCTCTCTCTCTCTCTCTCACACCTGTCTTTCATCTAGGCTGATGGGCTCCACTCTGCTCTCTCTCTCTCTCTCTCTCTCTCTCTCTCTCTCTCTCTCTCTCTCTCTCTCTCTCTCTCTCTCTCTCTCTCTCTCTCTCTCTCTCTCTCACACCTGTCTTTCATCTAGGCTGATGGGCTCCACTCTGCTCTCTCTCTCTCTCTCTCTCTCTCTCTCACACCTGTCTTTCATCTAGGCTGATGGGCTCCACTCTGCTCGCTCTCTCTCTCTCTCTCTCTCTCTCTCTCTCTCTCTCTCTCACACACCCTGTCTTTCATCTAGGCTGATGGGCTCCACTCTGCTCTCTCTCTCTCTCTCTCTCTCTCTCTCTCTCTCTCTCTCTCTCTCTCTCTCTCTCTCTCTCTCTCT
>NC_139624.1:43868159-44025659 GCF_964638095.1 Poromitra crassiceps
AAACAGGTGCGCAAGCGCAAATAGGGGATATCGCCTGTACCAAGATAGGGGCCCATAGACTCTAACCAGCCACCTCCAGCCGTAAGCCGCCAGCCTCAATCAGGGGACTTAAAGTCCCTGGAAACCAAAATCCACAAAAACCTTCTAACTATTAAATTTAGGGTCTTATGTGAGTAATTGTGTGCCTCAGAAAGTAAGTTGACATTACTTTCACCCTAACCCCAAAAATCGACACTTTTCTACAAGGTCTGGATTTCCATTTCCTCATTGAAGAGAGCGGATTGTGCGCGGTGCTAAAATGCACGATCTTATCACATCATAAGATTTAATCGAATCACACACAAGCATAAACGCACGCGCGCACACACACACTGACACACACAGTAGCGCTGTGCACTCGCAGCGCAGAGATCTCTTCCTCTCTGTAAACCCTCTCTGTCTGTGCTATGCGTCGAGCAA
This sequence comes from Poromitra crassiceps, assembly GCF_964638095.1. Taxonomy (NCBI): domain Eukaryota; kingdom Metazoa; phylum Chordata; class Actinopteri; order Beryciformes; family Melamphaidae; genus Poromitra; species Poromitra crassiceps. The sequence continues at coordinate 43,868,619 of NC_139624.1, forward strand.
CGCGCGAACACACACACACACACACTCCATCTCTCTTTCCTTCTCTCTCTCTCCTTCTCTCTCTCTCTCTCCCCGTTAACGGAGAGAGGTCTCCTCGGTCTGCTCCGAGAGAGAGAGAGAGAGAGAGGAGACCTGCTGCAGACGGGACCTCCGCTCCACACAGTCCGCGGGAGAGAAATACACTCTAAAATCGAATTGATTCTCATGACTTTTGTCATGACTGTCAAACCTAAATTTATATACTTTGCGACGTTCATCCCTCGTTCAAATTTGGCTGGTGGCTTATTAACATAGGTTCCTGTGATGTGATGAACTCAAAATGCTAAATAATAATAAAATATTTCTAGTTTCCAGGGACTTTCAAGTCCCCACTCCCGAACCCCAGCGGACTGGGACCAAACCAGTTGGACAGAGCCACAGCCTCGCCGCTCTGTAAGGCCAAGCCTTCACCAAGCAAGCTCTATTCATTCGGCCTCGAAGCCCCCCATGTAACTAGTATCTCTCAGTGAAGATCATTGAACATTTTCAGGGTTTACCTGTCTGCCCATTTGGGGTTCTGTGTCCCGGGTCTGACCCGGTTTGTGACTCTCTCTCTCTCTCTCATCTCTCTCTCTCTCTCTCTCTCTCTCATCTCTCTCTCACTCTTCTCTCTCTCTCTCTCTCTCTCTCTCTCACACACACACACACACACATGCAAATTGCTTAATGAAAAATGTATTGTGACAAGTTTCATGTCTGGTGATTAGCGACTGCATGACCTGCCAAGCACAGTTAAACTGTTGTCAGTGGGTGCAAGTTGAGATAGATAATACCAGAGTAAAGAACAATCATTTAAATGTTAGGGGAGACAGCGATTCCAAAGATATGGCAAAGACAACATATTCAAAAGAGATTCGCTCCAATAAGAGATGCAGCATTTGAAAAAAAGGCGAATACATGACAGCTCAGCTCAAAAATTGAAAACAGAATGATAACAGACTGCTTCATCTATATTTTAGAGGTATTCACTGACATCAAGGATTTTGAGAAATCAACTTTTTCAGGCTTCACACATGCTGTCAGCTCCAATCGGGTCAAAGCGCTTGTTTGGAGAGAGAACACTTCAAAGATAACAACAAGGCACGGCGCCTTCTGACACATTGAATCTGTCAAGTCTGTTGAGTCTCATCAAGAATAAAACCATATGTGTCTCAGGAAGGCAGTGGACTAAACCATGCGTGTTTCAGGAGGGGCAGTGTACTGAACCATCTGTGTCTCATGGAGGCAGTGGACTAAACCATTTGTGTTTCAGGGAGGCAGCCAGTGGACTAAATCATTTGTGTCTGAGGGAGGCAGCCAGTGGACTAAAGCATGTGTGTCTCATGGAGGCAGTGGACTAAACCATTTGTGTTTCAGGAGGCAGCCAGTGGACTAAACCATTTGTGTCTGGAGGGAGGCAGCCAGTGGACTAAAGCATTTGTGTCTCAGGGAGGCAGTGGACTAAACCATTTGTGTCTCAGGGAGGCAGCCAGTGGACTAAAGCATAGCTGCGTTCCATTACCCATACTTCCATGCTATTTAGTAGGCAAAAAAAAGAATTAGTACTGTCCCAATACATAGTATGTCAGATGCAGTATGCCAAGCAGTACCAGGATGTTGTACTACATCAGCTCGTATTTTGCAGTATGGATCGATGCATGCTGCGCCAGCCAATCTTCCCCACAATCCTTTGCGCAGCAGAAGTTACGTCGCACTGACTGAGCTGCGTGTATAATCCACGCCCACCTCCATGACGCCGACACGGAAGACTAGTTCATACAGGCTATTATAGGCTTGTTATTGTTTACGTGAACACGTGAATAACTATGATAAAAACACTGACAGAAATATGCACGTTATTATACTGTTAAGAATGAGACTGCATGTAAGTATCATCACGTCAGTTTATTAGAAACAACAACACGTATGTATATATATACACTCAAATATGTATTTAGATCGCCAGGCGCTGCGGACGTCGGCGGAAGTGAGCAAGAGGTCGGAGTTCAGGAAGCTCACGTGACGACAGATGTAGTCTGTCCCAATAGTATGCATTTTGCATGCATGCTGCACACTACACTCCATACTTTGTGAGGGCAGCGGCAGTACATAATAAAAGAAAGAAGTACAAGTATGGGTAATGGAACGCAGCCCATGTGTGTCGCAGGGAGGCAGTGGACTAAACCATTTGTGTCTCAGGGAGGTAGTGGACTACCACTTTGCTGCATTGTGGGCTTGAAACAAGTCCATTATGTCCTTCCAGTACAAGGCTACAGCTAGTTTGCTACTAAGATCCATTGTTGCAAAACTGATGTGAACCAACCAGTGTTTCCCATATATAAAGGAATTTGTGGCGGGCCGCCACAATAATATTTGAACCGCCACAAAATGTTGACCAAAACTTTTTTTTTTTTTTTTTTTTTTTTTTTTACAGTGCACCTGAACGCAACATGCAAGATATCCGCTGAATAAGTGTCCAATAAATGTTCATGTCATTCTGGCCAATACTTCTGTTATAGCATTTCAGTCTGGAATATGGAATATCTTTCAATAATCTATGATTTAGCTGCTAAATTGTCAAATACCGCCATCTGCTCGCTACCCAGGCACTTATGTACTTAACCTAACTAACTTAACCTAACTAACTATCAGGTGTGCACAACATTGTCAGCCTAAACTCCGGCTGACACCCCAAAAACCTACAATCCGCTACAGAAAAATGTATATTGTTTGTTTATTAACTGGCCCCTCGCCTTCTATCATTTCACGAAAGTGCCAAAGCAAGTTGAGTATCCCTGACCTATAGGGAGAAATTTAGTTTGTCATTGTAAACCCACAGCACAGTAATGATGACATGTTCTTACTTAGATCTAGCCTTTTAATTTTGCTCTTAAGCTTTCTCAAAGTACACCAAATTCATGCATTTTACTTTAAAATGTTTTAAAAAATCTCGCGGGGGGGCATGCCACCGCACCCCCCTAGGGGGGCTGCGGTCCCCCACCACAAATACTCAAAATCCTGTGGGAAACACTGCCAACTATGGGGATGCCAACTCTGTCACTCACTCTTGCGTGCATGCATGCACACACACACGCACACACACACACACACACACACACACGCGCGCGCACACACACACACACACACACACACACACACACACACACACACACACACACACACACACACACACACACACACACACACACACACACACACACACACACACGCACAGAGCTTAAATTGACTCTTTTCTACTTTACAGGAACTGGTTCAGAGAGTGAAAAAATTCACCTGATACTTTTTGGTGTCCTGAGTCGTATTCTGATACTTATGACGTTATTTTTCTTGTGTTCACTATAAAACAGGACAAGATACATCTGATGAAAGATAAAGTGTTGATGAAGATGGAGTGTAGAGCACAGAACATAGACATGCAGTTAAGCAAGTAATCGCCTGATGCCAGTAGCTTAGTCATCATTAGGGGACGGTAGAATTAATTCACGTTAGTGATAGCAGCACCGTTTGTCCAGGAGCTTGATATTTCGGTACTGACCAAGCAGGCACCAGTTTAGCACCAATTTTCGATACCCATCCCTATCAAACACACATAAATACACACACTCACCAGGGAATCTAGCTGTACATAGTCAAAAGAGCGCAAAGTGATCTCACACAATCGGCCTAATCTAGTTTTAGCAACAATCTTTCTTCACACAAAGACTCACGAAACCTGATCAATCAAAACCTGCATAAAACATTACTCAGAAGCTCACAGGCCTAGGTGGGCATTTTACACAACACTCGGCTTCAGGCTGCACAATCAATTTTTAATTTGAATTAATTAGTAAGGACGATGTAAAAAAAATCAGAAAATCGTCAAATCGATTTTTCACTTTAACTAGGGTAATTACGGTACGGCGGCTCTCTCTCATGTATGCGTGCAGCTTCCCTCATCCCTTCTTCCCGCTGTAAAGTCTCTCTGAAGGCCCTGGCTACTAAAGACAGCAGCGCGACAAACTTATTTCAACACCTCCTAAAAAGCACACATGCACACAAATGTGTTATGTTTAACTTGTCCTTCGATAACGACTTTGTGCCGGAGAAGCGAACTAAAAGCTCCCGCATTGTAAATAGATCAGCTGTTGAGAGTTTCACCGCTAGCTTCGATAACAATGTTTTGACATCCCTTGTTGATGACGTAAACTGTCTTGTCCATGTTTTCAATGTGCACTGCGCAGCCATTTTAGATGACGTAGCTCCCCTCGTCTCACACTGTCCGTCCTGTAAATTCTGCCCTCTGGCTGAATGATGACATCCGTGCACTTAAGACATCTATGCCGTAAAACAGAGAGGCTATGGAAGTCCACCAACCTCCAAGTCCACCGTATTCACCTCAAAGAGCTGATTGGTGACCTTAATGATCTGATTAAGAGTACTAGAGCAGCCTATTTTAACAACCTCATCACTTCTAGCAAACATAACCCTAAAGTGCTGTTTAACACCATCAACACTATTGTCAGCCCTCCCCTTCCCTCTGTACCTGTGTTTTCAAACGAAGATTGCAACAGTTTTCTTTTGTTTTTTTGTAAACAAAGTTGCTGATGTTAGGGCTAGCATCACCCCCTCCCCCCCCTCCTTCTCTGTCCTTCTCCCTAAGCCATCTTTTAGACATAGTGAGCACTATGAAGTCCTCCTCGAGCCCCCTAGACATCCTCCCCACCTCCATGCTTAAGGAGGTTATTAGCTCTGTTGGCCCCAGCATAGAGGCCATTTACACCTGGCATTAACATGCGTTTTCGGTGATCAGATTGCAATCGGGTTGTATTTTATCACTTGAAAGTACAGGTGTAAACACCCCCAAAATGCATTGAAGAAGGAATCTGCAATCTGATCAGCCAAACCACCTCCGGAGGTGGTCAGACTCCCTCCCTTCCGGGAGAGGAGTCTGGCAGCGTAGATCTCCATTCTGGACTTGCGGGGGAAACGGCTCTGTTTGGTTTTAACCTATCATCTCGCTTACCAGACTCTCTCCCTACAACGGGGGATTGAATCGTTTTCAGCATATAGCAACGAGCAAGCATTGTTTCACAGCGGTGCAGCAAGCACCCCGCCGCTGCAGCCCTAGGTCCGGCCGTCATCGCCCTAGCCACCTGTCGTCACTCTAGGCCATCTACCCACTACTCCTTCTACTGTCTGACACCCCGGGCTCATCACCACCACCGACTCCTATCCTCATCATCCTGGTCACCTGCCTGCCTAAGGGAAGGGGGGGACCCCCCCCCCCGGCCTCATCACCTCCAACTCCTATCCTCCCCTCCCCTTAATCATCACCTCCGACTCTTATCCTCCCCTCCCCTCCTCTTATGCCTGGTTCAGACTACACGAATTCAGCCCGATATTAGACCGATTTGGTCGTGCGCGACAGATTTTCAGCGTCGGGCCCGAATATGACCGTCGGGGACGACGATCGGCCGTCTTCACCTCTTGTAGTGTGACATAATCAAAGACCAGCGTCGGGACCAGTCGGGACGTCTAGGACGCCTCACGACGCCCCGACGAAAAGACTGGCATGTCAGTCTTTTGGACATGGTTTCGCCTAGTGTGACACCCCGGAAGACAGGTATCAGGTCCTGGGAGACCGCTCCCTGCTCGATACAGATTTCACCCGCTCGCACTCACCGCTCCGCTCTGCTCAAAAGAATAAAAGAGATAAAAAGGCCAGGGTGTTTTAATTTGCGTTTAAACGGCTGGGCAATGGGCATTGCTCACTACAAATAACATGAGCTCAGCAGAGTCGGCTGCATGTTCGTTTCTCTTCCTTCTCGTCTCGCAGCAGCTGGCAAGAAAATAGTGGGCGTGCACATGAAGTAAGTTGGAGGCTGGAGCGGACATCACAGTGCATCACAGTAGAGCCTGTCACTCATCCAAATAACGTTAATTCTGCAAGGGATATATATAGCACCTGGATTACATACATGTTTCACATAGGGTTGTGTTTGGATTTCAATGTTTTATTTTGCCCAATATTGAAATGTTTTACAATTGCATGTTGTGCTAACATAAACATTATTTCTATCTACCACTTTAGCCTATTTAGGCTGATTTGGTTGCTATTTCTTGTCAATGTAGTGGCCTCATTGCATGCTGGGAGATTTCGTTCACAGGTCCGCCTCCCCGACAACCTGTGAACTCGCTGACCACAGCAGACGACGTGATGACGGTGGCATACGAAATACACTTGTAGTGTGGCCAGTCTCCCGACCAAGACATGTCACGAATTTATGGCAGTATGATGGCCTCGTCTGACATGGTGACATCGTGAACGACAAAAAATATCGTGTAGTCTGATCCTGGCATTAGCTAGTATTCTCTAAACCTACGAACACTTAAAGACTACATTTTCTATTTCCTTTGGACTCTACTTTTTACATTTTCAACTCCCTTCCCTGATTTTAGGATAATTTAAAAACTACATTTTTATATCCCTCTGTTGGACTCTTTTTTACATTTTCAATTTTCTGTTCTCTTGTAAATTTTATTTCCATAATAAACCATTTACAGAGTTTCACTGCCGGAAAACTCTGTACATGGTTTAGCCCGGCATCTCTCGGCCTGTCTCGGAGGGGAGTCCCCGGATGGGGGTCCGCTGCTGGGTCCACTGCCTGGGTGGGCCCGCCCCCCGCGTGGCCTGCTCTCTCAGTTCCCAGTCACTAGCTGGGGGCGGGTCTGGGAGCGGGTCGCGTGGGGGGTGGGTTTACCCAGGCGACCATTGCTGGGCCCCTGTAGCACAATGACCTCACAAGGTTCCTCCTCAGCCAAGCCAAGTCACTGGGGCAATCCATATGGTGGAAAGGTTTTCTTGCGTTCACTGGGGGTGTGGGGACGCCGCTGTGTCCCGGCCCGGCCTTCTCTCCCACGCCTTATGTGGGGGGGGGGGGGGGGGGGGGGGGGGGGGGGGGGGGGGCGGGGCGGGGGGCATCGGTGCTCTTCATCACTGGTCGAGGGCTGCCGGTTGGTTTAGAACAGTTTAGGTAGGCGATAGATTAGCTACAGCCTAAGGCTGACCTGTTATAGTGTTCAGGCAAAGATCAGACTAAAGCAGAGTAGGATAGGCCAGATTAGGCTGTAGATTAGCTAGATACTATGTCCCAGTTAGCTCTGGTTAATGCTTAGAGTAGTCAGTTGTCTGATCTTCCCCCCCTCCTCTCTTTCTCTTTCCCCCGCTCCTTTCCCTTCTTCCCCCTCCTGTTCCCCCCTCTCCCACATTTCCCACTCCCCCCCCGCCCCCTCTCTTTCCATGCCCTTCCCTCCCCCGCCGCCTCTTCCCACGTTCCCCCTGCTCTCCCTCCCCTGCACCCTCCCACCTCTCCTTCTCTGTTCTCTCCTCCTCTCTGTCCTCTCCCCTCTCTCACATTCCCCCTGCACTCCTTCCCCTGCACCCCCCCACCTCTCCTTCTCTGCTCTCTCCTCCTCTCTGTCCTCTCGGGGGGGGGGGGAGAGGAGGGGGCGGAGAGGTCTGTTCCCTCCCCCGCCTCCTCCTCCCGCGTTCCCCCTGCACCCTCCCACCTCTCCTTCTCTGTTCTCTCCTCCTCTCCCCCTGCACTCCTTCCCCTGCACCCTCCCACCTCTCCTTCTCTGTTCTCTCCTCCTCTCTGTCCTCTCTGGGGGGGGATGTGGGACGCTCCCCCTGCTTCTCCACCCTGGCTCTCCCTCCCCTGCACCCCCATCTCTCCTCCTCTCCTCCTCCACATTCCTATTTTCTCCCCACCTCCCCCCTCTCCTCCGTCTATATTGCTCATTCTCTCCCCACCTCCTCCCTCCCCCTGCTCTCTTCTCCCCCACACCTCCCCTCCCTTCCCCTCTCCTGCTCTCTCCTCCTGCTCCTTCCCCACCTCCTATACCCTCCCCACCCCATCACTCTCTCACATTCCCCCTGCTATTCTCCCTTCTCCTGTGCTCTCCTCTGCTCTCCCCTCATTCCTATATTTTCTATATTATCAATTGTTCAAATGTTATCTTTTTTTCTGTATATTCTTGTTACTGTTGTGTTAGCTAGAATTAGCTAGACATACTTTTTGTGAAGCCCTCTGAGACATGCTTGTGAATTAGGGCTATATAAATAAACTTGACTTGACTTGACATTGTTTCACAGCAGTGCAGCAAGCATTGTTTCACAGCGGTGCAGCAAGCATTGTTTCACAGCGGTGCAGCCATTTGAGATGGACAGATTCCACATGCACAGCGGCAGAGGCTTTGAGATGGACAGATTCGTCACGGAGGGAGCGGAAAGGAAATCCATATATGGTCGCAGTCGGTCAATCAGAGCGGGTCGGAGCCAATAGAGAGGTCCAGGGATGACGTATTTTTGTAGGCTGAATGCGGAAGTCCCGAACTTCCTGGTTCTACACTGTTTCTGTCTATGGGATTTTTGAATGGGTTTTTGGCGATATGCTTCAAATAATGTCTGTGGGCAACGTAAGTTTAATCAAACGCGAACCAAGGTTCAGCGGGATAATCTTCACACATGAGGACCACTTTCATGAGTTTTGTAGCGTAAATGCGAGCCCTAGAAGTAAAATGCTCGAGCTAAGCTAATCCTGAACTACACACTGTCGCATAGGCTTCACGTCACGTCAGCAGTCAACCTGGACTGTTGTTGGATGTGTGCACTGATTACCTCGGGCTGAACGGGGCTGAACCAGGTGAGGGAAAGAGAATTTCCGTGTTCGCCCTTTGAAGTGGTGACGTTATTGACGTATATATCCACATCGACTCAGCAGTGTAGTCTCATTTAGCCGTTTGCTAGCTAGCCGCCCGTTTAACGGCATGTAAAAGCTTCAAAACTCATAAAAGTGGTCTTCATGTGTGAAGATGATGTTACTAAACACTGGTTCGCGTTTGATTAAGCCAGCGTTGCCCAGAGAGATTATTAGAAGCATCGCGCCAAAAACCCATTCAAAACTCCCATAGGCGAAAACTGTATGGAACCAGGGGCGTTAGCATCGATGATTTCCGGACTCGTTACTGGACCTCTCTATGGCAGAGCTTGCAGGGAGCAGAAAAGGATTTTCTTCCACTGGCGACTGAAATGGTCGGCACCAATGGCATTGCTTATACCAGCAGCCTGTTTCCATGCAGGGGAAGTCTGGCAAGCGAGGTTACTTCTTTGGTGACTCTGACTTGGACTCGGACTTGAACACTCGAGACTGGACTTGGAATTGAGATATAGTGACTTGACTAAAACACTGGAATTAACTAGTAATGCAGGATGATGCTACAGTAAGAACAAGAGAGAAAGACAGAGAGAGGAGGAGCAAGAGACAGGAATAAAATATGTACAAAGAGCAAAATGAGACAGAGCAAAAGCAAATGTTCTACAGAGAGAGAAGGGTAAGAACACAATGTGAGACAGAGAGAGAGCAGGAGAGAGAGGGGAGAGTGAGAGAGGGGAGAGAGCAGGAGAGAAAGAGGGGGGGGGAGACCAGATGAGAGAGACAGAGACAGGGAAAATGCACGGCTGGGCTTGAATAAGGCCTTGGCCACACTGATCCGTCAGAAAATGGACAGAACGGATAGACGGATAGATTTATGTCCGTTGCATGTACAAGTAACCTACTTGTACAGCAGGTGGCAGTAAGCACCTTGAAGGTGTCAGCGACCCGCCTATAAACCGAGAGAAGAAGGAAGCTGGCGTCAGCTAGCTGTTAGCTCTGTGCGCTACGTTACTTATGTGGCAATAAAATGCCACCGAATGACCAGATTAGATGGTGAAATCAGACGGTGACACTGACTATCACGTTGTACAACAGCGGGATGGTGTACACAGCATTATTTTTATAGCCTCCTTCACTGCCTCGGCCGCCATCTTCTTTGAAAAGTTGAAACAAATCTCGGAACGCCTCCTCTCGAGACCTCGACTCTGATTGGCTAAACGGACAGTGACTATCCGACCATCCGATACGTCCATCCAGAAAAAGTTCATCCCTCTTCAACTTTCTGTCCATCAAAACGTATGCAAATTTTCTGGATACGTACGCTTCTGAATGCTCCACGGACAGTCGGACAGCTGTCATTGAAAATGAATGGAAGTGAACAGAGAAATGAATGCACACGGACAGACACCACAGATCAGTGTGGCCAAGGCCTAAGACTTCCACTCTTGTCTCTCTTGATCCCTCAACCTCTCCTGTAACCTGGGAAACACACACACACGCGCACACACGTGCGCACACGCACGCATGCACGTACACACACACACACACACACACACACACACACACACACACACACACACACACACACACACACACACACACACACACACACACACACACACACACACACACACACACACACACACACACACACACACACACACACACACACACACACAGCCAAACAGAGAGCACTGCCACAATAGGCCAATTACCTATATGTTGCATTTCATCTTCAGGCCAGAAATCAATACATTGCATATAGGCTACAAAAATAAAACATAGTGTTAAATCTTCTCTCTCCTCCCCTGGCGTACGTTGTTTGGCCCAAGTATCTCCAGAAAGAGGGGAGAGAGAGAGAGGGAGAAAGAGAGCGAGAGCACGAGAGAGAGAGAGAGTGAGAGAGAGAGACACAGAGCGAAAGGGCGAGAGAGACTATAACACACGGAAGGATCTACAGGTCTGGAGTCATTATTTCCACTGGTGGCTACAGCCAGATCGATACAACGGGAGTGTGTGTGTGTGTATGTGCATGCACACGCACACGCGCACACACACACACACACACACAGGCAGCCAGGCAGGCACAATGCATACGGGCAGGCGGCCAACTGCAGTTGCATACTCTCTTTCCTTCTCTCTCTCATATACACACACTCTCACAGACATACACTACACACCGTCTCTCTCTCTGTCACACACACACACACACACACACACACACACACACACACACACACACACACACACACACACACACACACACACACACACAGTGCTGCGGGTGTTGGCATATTGTCCCAACAGGAATGAAGACTGAGGCCTGATAGCACTTAGAGCGGAGGACAGCCTCTGGATAGATTTCCAATACGCAGCCAGGGGCTTAAGCAAGACAGAGTCACAGCTAAGCCTCCCCCTCGCTTCTCTCTCTCTCTCTCCCTCTGTCTCTGTCACTAACACACACACACACACACACACACACACACACACACACACACACACACACACACACACACACACACACACACACACACACACACACACACACACACACTCTCTCTCTGTTGCTCACACTCTCTCTCCCTTTCTCCCTCTCACACACTCTCTCTCCCTCTGTCTCTGTTGCTCACACACTCTCTCCCTGTCTCTCAATCTCTCTCTCTGTGGGCGTCCCTCTCTCGCCCTCTTTCATCTCCTTTGCTGCAATCTGTCGTTCCGCTGTGTTCTCTCTGGTTCGATCTGCCCCTCCCTTCTTTCCCTCCCTCCGTCTCTCTCTCTCTCACTCAGATGGTGTGTTACGCTGAGAGCAGCTGTTGCCGGGTCACATCCTCAAGTCAAAGTCAATGTCTGACATAACATATCTTCTGACAGGCTGACTGGCCTACAGTACGCTCGCACATTACATCTTCCTCTATGCTGCTGTAACCTAACTGTTACAGCTGTTTAAGTCTGCTGGGCGGAGTCACAGTCTATCATAATGTACTGATTGAACAAAACATTAGGGAACCTAATGGAGAAGGCTACACTGATGAGGTGAATCTAGACATCTAAACACTCATTATCCCAATAATAAGGGGAATCAATAAGGATAAGTTATGTATTTCCCTTGTTTTTTAATATTTGATTTGATTTTTATAGAACAATATACGAACAAGACAAGCTCAGACACAGGAAAAGAAAGGAAAGAAAAAAGATACATACCGTACATCATCAACATTCAACATTTAACATTGTGCTACCAGCCATACAAGGTGCTTATATGTTTTGTAAGAGATAATGTACACGGGATCCCACGCAAGGGGTCCATGAGATACCAGCCGGGCGAGCCATCCGTCACCCCAACCTCACTCACTAGTCATTCTTAATCTCGTCGAAGTAGGCCAAAAACAGGTTCCAGATAGTTGAGAACCTTTTAAGCGAGTGGGTTCTCAGGGAGCTGAATCTCTCCATCTGTATAACAGAGATCATGTCCATCAGCCACACCTGAAAAGAAGGTGAAGAGGATGACTTCCATTCCTTCAGAATTAGTCGTTTGGCATGTATTTCCCTTGTTAAATGTGTACCTATCTAAGCAAACGAGTTAGACAAGGATTTGTATCAAAGCTTGAAGACAATTGAGATGTGGATTGTGTAAAAGAGGCTGCAACTCGATATCAGAAAGTTGTAACTAATATTTTGTCCATTCAGTGTACTATTACACTGTTGTCCTGAGTATCAGTATCCATATCAGTATGATCATCTACTCTGACACGCTGAGTGTCTGTCAATTGGGAATACATCTCTGCACCAATGCCACCAAGTCCAATCCTGGATGTTTACTGCTATTGTGAGACGACAATGCTGATTTTGTTGCACTTTATTTATCCAGGGAGTTTGCTGTGCGTGCATGCTCTGTTTTACCAAGCCGATTGGAGGGCTGTGGGTTCAAATCCCTGGACGGACTGAAGAGAACAGTGAGTAAACTAACAGCAGCAACACTCTCCCCACCTTGAACAACTGCTGCTGACTTGAGCTTGAGCAAATCACCTATAGAGCCCAAACTCCTCAGCTGTAGCTGCTCAGTGGCCAGCAGCAGAAGACTGTACTGTAGCTGCTCAGTGGCCAGCAGCAGAAGACTGTACTGTAGCTGCTCAGTGGCCAGCAGCAGAAGACTGTAGCTGCTCAGTGGTCAGCAGCAGAAGGCTGTAGCTGCTCAGTGGTCAGCAGCAGAAGGCTGTAGCTGCTCAGTGGTCAGCAGCAGAAGACTGTAGCTGCTCAGTGGCCAGCAGCAGAAGACTGTACTGTAGCTGCTCAGTGGTCAGCAGCAGAAGACTGTAGCTGCTCAGTGGTCAGCAGCAGAAGGCTGTAGCTGCTCAGTGGCCAGCAGCAGAAGACTGTAGCTGCTCAGTGGCCAGCAGCAGAAGACTGTAGCTGCTCAGTGGCCAGCAACAGAAGGCTGTAGCTGCTCAGTGGTCAGCAGCAGAAGGCTGTAGCTGCTCAGTGGTCAGCAACAGAAGGCTGTAGCTGCTCAGTGGTCAGCAACAGAAGGCTGTAGCTGCTCAGTGGTCAGCAACAGAAGGCTGTAGCTGCTCAGTGGTCAGCAGCAGAAGGCTGTAGCTGCTCAGTGGTCAGCAACAGAAGGCTGTAGCTGCTCAGTGGTCAGCAGCAGAAGGCTGTAGCGGCTCAGTGGCCAGCAACAGAATACTGTAGTGTAGCTGCTCAGTGGTCAGCAGCAGAAGGCTGTAGCTGCTCAGTGGTCAGCAACAGAAGACTGTAGCTGCTCAGTGGCCAGCAGCAGAAGGCTGTAGCTGCTCAGTGGTCAGCAACAGAAGACTGTAGCTGTTCAGTGGCCAGCAGCAGAAAGCTGTAGTGTAGTTGCTCAGTGGTCAGCAGCAGAAAGCTGTAGCTGCTCAGTGGTCAGCAACAGAAGGCTGTAGCTGCTCAGTGGTCAGCAGCAGAAGGCTGTAGCTGCTCAGTGGTCAGCAACAGAAGGCTGTAGCTGCTCAGTGGTCAGCAGCAGAAGGCTGTAGCGGCTCAGTGGCCAGCAACAGAATACTGTAGTGTAGCTGCTCAGTGGTCAGCAGCAGAAGGCTGTAGCTGCTCAGTGGTCAGCAACAGAAGACTGTAGCTGCTCAGTGGCCAGCAGCAGAAGGCTGTAGCTGCTCAGTGGTCAGCAACAGAAGACTGTAGCTGCTCAGTGGCCAGCAGCAGAAAGCTGTAGTGTAGTTGCTCAGTGGTCAGCAGCAGAAAGCTGTAGCTGCTCAGTGGTCAGCAACAGAAAGCTGTACTGTAGCTGCTCAGTGGTCAGCAGCAGAAGGCTGTAGCTGCTCAGTGGTCAGCAACAGAAGACTGTAGCTGCTCAGTGGTCAGCAACAGAAGACTGTAGCTGCTCAGTGGTCAGCAACAGAAGACTGTAGCTGCTCAGTGGCCAGCAGCAGGAAGCTGTAGTGTAGCTGCTCAGTGGTCAGCAGCAGAAGGCTGTAGCTGCTCAGTGGCCAGCAGCAGAAGGCTGTAGCTGCTCAGTGGTCAGCAGCAGAAAGCTGTAGTGTAGTTGCTCAGTGGTCAGCAGCAGAAAGCTGTAGTGTAGTTGCTCAGTGGTCAGCAGCAGAAAGCTGTAGTGTAGTTGCTCAGTGGTCAGCAGCAGAAGGCTGTAGTTGCTCAGTGGTCAGCAGCAGAAGGCTGTAGTGTAGTTGCTCAGTGGTCAGCAGCAGAAAGCTGTAGCTGCTCAGTGGTCAGCAGCAGAAGGCTGTAGCTGCTCAGTGGTCAGCAGCAGAAGGCTGTAGTGTAGCTGCTCAGTGGTCAGCAGCAGAAGGCTGTAGCTGCTCAGTGGTCAGCAGCAGAAGGCTGTAGTGTAGCTGCTCAGTGGTCAGCAGCAGAAGGCTGTAGCTGCTCAGTGGTCAGCAACAGAAGGCTGTAGTGTAGCTGCTCAGTGGCCAGCAACAGAAGGCTGTAGTGTAGCTGCTCAGTGGTCAGCAACAGAAGGCTGTAGCTGCTCAGTGGTCAGCAGCAGAAGGCTGTAGTGTAGCTGCTCAGTGGTCAGCAACAGAAGGCTGTAGTGTAGCTGCTCAGTGGTCAGCAGCAGAAGGCTGTAGTGTAGCTGCTCAGTTTGATGAGTGAGGGTGGGGTATGGGGGATATTGTTTGATCAAAATGGCTCATGCTTGACTGCTACACACTCACAAGGTGGCTTCTCTGTTGTTGGATAGAACCAAGTCTGCACTGGCCAAAATGCCCACTTCAAAAAAAGTTTGAAAAGTTTTGAATTATTTTCCTCAAATACTCAATGTCTTAAAGTAAAGATAACCACCGAGTAAACACACACACACGCGCACGCACACACACTATGAGGTCCTATCGACGTCATTATTCACCGACACATGCGCAGCAACGTGTGTGTGCCTGCATGACTTAACATAGTCAATCTTGTCACGCGTGCACACGTACGCGCACTATGACGTGCGCAAACTACATCACGCGTAACGACAAGCTGCGTAGCACAGCTACTTACAGCGTGTACACGTGTGACCAGTGTTGGAGAAATTTCGTTACGCGTTCACACACACACGCGTTCGCAGTTTTGAGTGTTACGCAACCGGAAGTGTATCTGCATCGCGCACAACACGATGTTCCAGACTGAAGCAGAGGACAGTCGACAGGCTGCAAGTGCTGCTGCACCAGGAGGAGTACCCAGACACACTCAGCCTACCTCAGCAGTGTTTGAACACCAAAGACAATATGATCCAAAATCGTGAGAAGCAAAGACATTAAACAGAGCTGTAGCGGAGTATTTGTGCATGGATCAGGTCCCCATTTAGACAGTGGAGAAACCTGGGTTCAAACAACTTCTTCAACAGCTGAATCCCAGGTTTGGCCTTCCTTCACGGAATTATTTCATGGATACTGAAATCCCTGCACTATACATACAATAAAACAAACGGTCATGGATCAGCTGTCAGGGAAACCTTACTTTTGTTTTTGTTTTTTTGCAATACCTCAGAGAACCAAAAAATATTGTCATTGATGGTATGGTACAGTAAGAAGTTTTTTTTTGCACTACCTCAGAGAAGTTAAAAATATTGTCATGGATGGTACAGTAAGGGGGTTGTTTTTTTTCTTTGTTTTTTGCACTACCTCAGACAACTTAAAACATTTAAAGGTTTGTCCCCCCACTACTTAAGAAAATAAAAAAATAATTGTTTACAGTTAAAATACTGTTCAATAAAAAAAAAAGAGACTTAATGTGCTGTCATTTTTTCCCTGTGGTATCGAAAATGGTATCGAGTATCAACATTTTCCTGGGTATCGGTATCGAAGTTGAAATTCTAGTATCGTGACAAGCCTACTACATACACGTATCAAGTCGAGCCATTATTCGTGTGAGGAGATTTGGCGGGTAGCCAGCACCCCAGGGTATCCATCGGAAACCAATTAATATCCCTAACGAAGGTATCATGCCTCTGGCACAGTGCCCACAGGGAAAATCACCTTGCTGATTGCACCACTGAAAATTGCTACCATAATGAGGACTGTGTTAGTATGTATTTCAAACAACTACCACCTCAAATATGCAATGACATGCCTCTGTAACAGTTAGTGTGCATTTAGTTCAGAGCGACCTCCATTAAACACAGATAACGGCAGGTCTGCATGTCCCTGTATAGTATGTCTGTATGTGTTTCTAGATATTTGTGTCTGTGTGTGTGTTCCAAAGCCACTCAGACAGAAGTAATATGGACTGATTGATTGTACAGTATTGATGACGATCATCAGTAACATCAACTATGTTTAAATTACAGACCTGCAGTAAGGATGGCAAGTGATTGATAACTGGGACAAAAATCAATAGCCATAACAAAGGCTGTATAGCCTGGTCAACCATCCTGATCACATGACCTCCATCTGTTTCGTTCTGCCGATCAGTCTGGCCTCCAGCCTGCCCACGGCGATTTGCAGAAATTACAAAGTCCATGGGCCAATCAGGGACCTGCCTCATAGTTGACAACGTAACCGGCCAATCAGGGAGACCGCTGGCAAAACTGTATGGTGGCTCCTGAAGCAACGAGCAGTAACGTTACCGTTAGAAGAGAAACACTGCCATATGTGCAGTTATTGCAGAAATACACTCAGCACTCAATAACAACAATTAAACAAGAACAAGAGGTATGCAGCAGCAAAGTTTCTCTGCAGAAAATAAGTTTTCTTCCGAGTGGATTGATTGGATTTGGCGACGCTGATTGGCTGAAGGAGTTGTCTGTCAAAGTAAGTATTCCCACCCACTGAAGTCGCTGTGGACGGATTGGAGTCCAGACTGATACGTAGAGAGAAACAGAATGTGATCAGATCACATGATCAGGATGGTTTTAAGCAGGCAAGGTGGTATAGGGATCAGAAAGTGCTCTCTGAATACTGCCTGTGTACCATGCCCTAGGAACAATCTTCTCACATGTTTCAAGCATTTCAATGGCTCAACCGCCACATTACACATAGCATAACCTGTGACGGCTTGGAGGGATCAGCGTCTCACTCAAAAATGCTTCAATAACAACTGGCACATGGCCTGTTGCAGAAAATGAACCTGTGACATTTCAGTTACTGGATGGTCTCTAACCACCATGCCATCATGCTGCCACCCTGCAGCCGTGCAAGAGTGATTTCTGTTGTTGTTGTGATACTCTGGTCCCCGAAAGGGCTCATTTGTCTTTTCTCTTGCCCCTGTCCACAGGGAGGTCAGAGGTCAGGGCTGGCAGGAACTCAGTATCTTGCTCAAGGAAACTTCAGCAATTGCAAATGTTTGTTGTCTGGGGGGAATGAAACCAGACCTTCTGGTCAAAGGATGGTCTCCCTAATGAGTATGTCACCCTGCCACCCCAAAGAACATTCGCAATTTTACAGTATATCTAATTCTTTCATTTGGGCATATGTCTGATGTTTACCCATCTATCTGCTTTATGGACAACAAGATGTGATGTTGGCATTTCAATACACCCACTTCCCCAATGACTACTACTGTCTTTAACAACAAAAAGAAAGTGGATTTATCCAGTTGTCTGGCTTTGATACTTGCATACCATGCTAACTGTTTTGTTACAGCATTTTGGTGATCTATGAGTTTATGCTTATTCTACAGTTACACTCATAATTCTTTCTGGCAACTGTCAGATAAATGCCTAAAATGGAAAATGAATGGAACTGGTAATACCTCAGTCCAATGCCTATAACTTTTCAACAGCTGTCATGGAAATGCCAATAGGCCAGTGAAGAGTGAACTGTCCGTGGTGCTGAAGCTATCACCCACACACACACACCTCAGATGGAGATACTGTACTGTAATGTTTGCTAGAAATCGACAGTAAACTGAGAATCATAAGAAACAAGTTAGAAGGATGTTGTCAAGTCACCAGTTTATACTTAACGCCTCAGATGGACAAATGGGGTATAATAGAGTAGTGTAAGTTGGTTGATTGATATCATGTGATGTATGCCTCTTGGTGTAAATTCAATCCTAAACTGAAATACTTTGTACCATGCTATTTGAATTGGCTTCTTTTCATGTGACTTTCATATGATACTGGTAAGTGGATGCTTCGTGTTTGAGCCACACTGAAGGACAATACTAAATGCCAACCGCCTACCAGTGGCCAGTAATACTGTCACACTGGCATGCTCAACCCACTGAGCAATGCAGGACCATCATGGTGGAAAAAAGACACATTCTGAGGATCCTTCTTTCAGTAGTTCTGGGGGGGGGGGGGGGGGGGGGGGGGGGGTTGGGGCATTAAGACCTGCATGTATCTTCTTGGCTTATCAAGAAAATGCAGATATTTTGACAATGGTGTCGTTTCAAGACCTTTCCGTGATTTGAATGAGAGACAGACAGCCTGATGATGATGTTGATGCTGCTTTTCTTTGGACAACTTGGACAAACAAGGTCATTTATATGATAATAATAATAATAATAATAATAATAATAAGAGATTAAAATTACATTATTGACCATGCATGGTATCGTGGTAAATTGAGGTAAAGAAATGTGTCTAATTGCAGATTGCACACAAACACCTGCCTTTCAGATGATGGTGACGTGCTAAAGTGATGTTACCAATGAGTAGGCGATTAGCCTTTTCTGATAAAGGAGATGATGAAGATAACAGCCTAAAAGGTGTTTTTTTACAGTAGCATACTCATTTCAGTTGACAACAGCTTCTATGGACATGCATCATAACCAGCCTATGATCAGTCCTGGGAACAACTACTGCTGCTTGTGCCTCGCTGCGACACAGATGCACACGCGCGCGCACACACACACACACACACACACACACACACACACACACACACACACACACACACACACACACACACACACACACACACACACACACACACACACACACACACACACACACACACACACACACACACACACACACACACCTCTCTCCAGCCCTGTTGCTATGGAACCTGTCGCCAAGGCGGAGGTATGTGGTTGTGATGCTGGTGGTGGACGACGATGATGAAGATGGTGTGATGATGATGATAATGATGAAGATGATGATAGTGATCGGAAAATGTCCCCTTGCAGAATGACAGGGTCGGGCTGTCATGTAATGATCATAAACGAATGCATTGTTGGGCTTTGCTTTCTGCAACGTGGGTGGAAGGAGCGACGCGTAATACTGCGCAATGCAAAAGGACCCTTTCCTCACCATGTCCATATGAAACGGATCACAGCCTGGGATCTGGAGAAACACTTTCACATTCAGCGTACAGTATAGTGCTGTCACTTCTCTTAAAAGGCATCAAGTTGAACTTTGGCCGTGTCTTCTACGAAAGCAACCTGCTGTCAGCTCCCATCCCAAAAATAGCACATCAACAACCTAATTCTTTATGAGACCAATAAGTCCTGTAGACCCTCCTACTGCCACCTGTCATCTCAAAGCGATTTCTCTCTCTCGGTGCTATTAAGGAGGCCGGCGGCCATGGAAACTTAAATTAAAACGTGACAAATACGAGTATTGATTAGGAAGGAAGGGAGGATCGATAGTGATCGAGTGTGTGGACGCGCATCGGTGGGCGCCGCTCGTTTTGCGCTCATTAACGACCCCCGTGTGCTCATTTCTGATATAGCCTACAAAATATATCCAATTGCATTTAGCCTCCTCCCCAGTGGACAACAGAGCAGCATGCTATGTGACAAGTTTGTTGTCGAAACGCTATGGCCGGGGGAGAGAGGGGATATTTGGGGTAGAATCAGGAGAGGTCTGGGTCTGGCAACCCGTGTAATAACAATTCCTACACACGTCCCCCCATGGAAATTGCGAATTTATGCGGAAAATGTGTCGGGGAAAAAATAATTCCAATCGCCTGTTGGCTAAATATGATCACGGCCCACCGATTAGGCGATTGTGGCACAATGTTCCAAATATAAAGCCTATATAAACCACTACTGTGGAGTAATAAGCCAAGTGAGAAAAGGCCTAATGTATCCACGCCACGGCTGTAGCTATACTGTAGACATGCAGCCTTGTTGCATGATAATGGCCCAACTTCGTTCGCTGCACAAACTGCACAAGGAACATAATCAAATGCACATGGGAATAAACAAATGGCATGGAGGAGAGAAAGTGCTGAAGAAAAGAACAACTGCATGTGTCCATCTGTTGAAAACGAGGAGAGAGAGGTAACCCCGTTGCTTTTTCTCTCCCCTCCACCCCATCCCCATTTCGAGACCATCATACCTCTCTCCCCCTCCCTCCTTCTCTCTCTCTCCACCCCTCTCTCTCTCTCTCTCTCATGCACAGTTACAAGACGCTTCACAGTAATAAAAGAGAAAAGACACCACATACCTTGATGGTTCTCAAGGGTGTCCTCCGGGATGTACATGTTTTTGCTTTCATTTACCATAAATGTAGTCCGGCGTTATCCCTATAGCGGTGAATGGACGAGAGAGGGAGGAAAACGCTGGAGAGGAGAGGAAAAAAGCCCCCAAAATAAAGAAATTAAAAGGGGAAAGGGGAGGGGGGAATAGACACTGTCTGACACTGACAGCTTTGGATATTCCGTTTTTATTTATGGGGAGGGTTTCTTCGGGTGGAGTGAATATTACCTAATCCCCATGATGGAGGTGAAGGCGAGAAAAAAGAGGGGGCTTTCGGCGGAACCGGTTGGGCAAACGCACCGGTGCATCCCTCGGTACATCCGGGCCCTAGGCGAGAAACATGAGACCAGCACCACGTTCAATTCAATTCACACCTCGCTCCCTCTCGCTCTCTCGTACCCCCTTCCCCTATACAAAAATAAGGTTTAAAAATGTTATAAAACACGAGCGCTTGTCAGTGGCGGTCGCAATCAGAGTGCGCAAAAGACGCATTCGTGCGCATCTTCAGCAGCGCGTCAAATTGTGAGAGGATGCAGAAGAGGAGGTGGAGGAGAGGGTTTGGAGAAAAATTAGAAAATGAGAAGAGTGTAAATATTCCATCACGGGTAGCATAGGGTTAAATCTCCCAAAAGGTGGTCCGTTATTCCACATATAGAGATAGCAGTCCCCCCCAAAACAAGCCAGGCCGTCCTGTCTCATCCAGAGACGATCTCTGTCCACATCCAGTCCATGGTCCGGTGGTCTGTCTGTCTGCCTGTCTGTCTGTCTGCCTGTCTATCTGTCTGTCTGTGTCTCACTGAACGGGAGTTAGAGCTCTCTCTTCTCTCTGCCTCTGCTGCCCCTGCAGCTAAGCTCTGCAGTGATACTGACAGAGAGAGAGAGAGAGAGAGAGAGAGAGAGAGAGAGAGAGAGAGAGAGAGAGAGAGAGAGGTAGCCCCCTCCCTCTCCCCGTGCATGTAGACGCTTTGACTGTTTCCAGATGTGTGCGTGTGAGAGAGGGGGGGCTATACTGTAGGCAAAACCAGGAACAGGAGAACCGGCGGTTGGTATCCAGACACGATGATGATGATGATGATGATGGCAAAGGGTGCGTGTGGGGGTACACACACACACACACACACACACACACACACACACACACACACACACACACACACACACACACACACACACACACACACACACACACACACACACACACAGGCAGGAGAGACGAGTGAAAAATAAGAGAAAGGTGGACAAAACCCATAAATGTGTGTGTGTGTGTGTGCACACGCTTAAGTGAGAGAGAGATGGAGAGAGAGAAAGAGAGAGAGATGGAAGGGGGGATAACGAACTATAGACTAAGCTGGCTCAAGCCTTACATAGTCTGAGCTTTGATTTCTGCTGGACGGGGGAAGGAATGGAGATTGGAGACGCTGTAGTTAAATCTGATTTGCCCATAGTCCCGTACTCCACATCTGGACTGCTTCAGCCCCATTCTTTTCTTTGGCCGAGGCTGTGTTTACACAGACACAGAAGATCTGCTTTTTAACTTTTTTTTATGGCATTGCTCTGATCTTGTCATGGCTATCTAAACAGGGAGGAACCACAAGGAAGCTGATTTTCAGATCATGATGCTGTGTAAACACATACCCAAAACGTAGGCTATAGTATACAGTATGAAGTCGTCAGGAGGTTTATGCTATTTGAATTGCTAAAATATTAGAATCAAACTTGTTTATAGAGGACGATACAGCAGAATTTGGGATTTCAATTATGTTTTTCCCTTGTGCCCCGAGGACAGCGAAGTAGCCTATATGTTTCACCATTCTCCAACATAGCCAAAAATGAAAAATCTGTCCTTTTGGCCCCAAAACCACCCAAAGTATTTTTCTGGAGACAAACCCCCATTTTCTCAGGTAACACAATGATACAAATAAATTTCATTTTGGAACAGAAATGTAAAACAAAGTCAATAAAGTTAGCATATGGACCAGGTTTAAACTCTTAGCTCCATAATTTCTACTGTAGCTTTGGAAGAGAGCTGGTTACACTGACCCTATTTTGAGAACCACTGCTCTTGCCTACATGGATATACTCAGTCACCAGTCTAACACTGTCCTATTTTTTATTAAATTAAAAATGTATTTGAAGTTGTCAACTGCACAATAATGCTTCACAAAACTGAGAACTAACACACTGGCCCCACTAACACACTTTCTAATAACATATAACTTTTTGCAGGGGGGTTGTCACTGCAGACATATAAAGAATGGGAAACAACAAACAAATTGTTTTATTGATGACATGTGACAGCTGAAAAGTCACGTTTTGTGATAATATATGGTGTTTTGTGTCTAAGAATGTTGTATTTTTGTTTTCTTTGAATCAGCCAATGGTTTTGTCGAATTGTTCAAATTCAAAAGGAGAAATGGAGGGGAAGCAATGAATGAATTAATCGCTATTCTGATGAATTAATGAAAATGTTTACTTCCCAGAATTTGCCTTGCACATTTAACTAGTGCATTATTGTCAGAAAAACATGACATTTCAGCGGTCAAAGGCCTACAGTAGGGTTTCGTTTTGAGTGTGTCGTGGAAACCCGTGGGGAATAAATATAGTAAAAAAAATCGGATGCACTTTTACTTTGAAGGACATATCATGAAGCAGCGTACGTCCTGCGAGGGCATGGCCCGCCCTAATGCTACACGTCTCTGTTTGTACATTCAGATATCAGTCTTATTTTAGCTCTAAATATCCCCAAATTGCTCGAAATGTTTTAGTGAAAGAATTCAGATTCTTGAAACTTGATGAGCGTGACCAGTTTAACTTGTTTAAAAAACATAATAGGCCTGTAATTCAAGATAAGTCTGCCTTTTTATTTCATTAGGTTTTTTAGCCTGGGTGAACCCAGCCTTCAACGTGACATCACAGACTACGGGTAAATTTACATCTAGTCTATGTGACGGAGGTCACGTGGAGGCTGGGTTTACCCAGGCAGTAGGTTGAGGCGATGTCTCGTCATAGACGCTGGGATAGCTGGCTCAGCCTGGCTGGGGGCGTGGTCAGGGTGGGGTAAATCCCCCGTTCTATCCATTCAGCAAAATTTGAATTTAGCTGCTAGCCCAGCCCAGGCAGACACGATCGGGGATTTAACCACCGCAGTAAAGGCACATCTGAACAGACGTCTTGTGTTTTGCTCTAGAATCCCAAAACCTGTAGTGTAGAGCCGCAGCACCTTCCTTTGGTGAGTCAGCCCATTGAGATATATGGGCGGTTTTACCCCACTCGCGCGCCAGCCGTATAACATTTTGTGGGCGTTCCCACACATGCCGACTGTCTCTATAGGTTGAGGCAATGTCTCGTCAAAGACCCTGGGTTAGCTGGCTGGGGGCGTGGTCAGGGTGGGGTAAATCCTCCCGTTCTATCCATTCAGCAGAGTAAGTATTTAGCTGCTAGCTCAGCCCAGGCAGACACGATCGGGGATTTAACCCCTGCAGTAAACGCACATCTGAACAGACGTCTATGTACATGCTCTATATCCCCAATCCTGTAGTGTAGAGCCGCAGCACCGTCCTTTGGTGAGTCAGCCCATTGAGATATATGGGCGGTTTTACCCCACCCGCACGCCAGCCGTATAACATTTTGTGGGCGTTCCCACTTCCCACACATGCCGACTGTCTCTATGGGTTTTTAGCACTATTTGTAATTTGTTTTGTTTATTTAATGTTTTTAACAGTGCATGAAAGCATTGTGCATTACTGCACTATTTTTTGTGAAATCAATTTGAGTGGCATAAAAATAATCTGAAACCTAATGACTAAGGAAAAAGGTGGGTCCTGAGGCTCAGGCTAGCCCGGTTCAGAACCACTGGCCTACAGCATATCAAAGAATGTAATAGATCTATTGACAGTCACACAGATGAGACACAAGCACTGTGGTGACAGTGAGGCAGATGGACAGTGGTGTGTGACATCATGGAAGTGGGAGTCTCTCTCTCTCTCTCTCTCTCTCTCTCTTACTGTTTGATTCTACTGGCTGGTGGATGGAAGGCTTGACAGAGAGGATTGGGAGAAGGAAGAACGGATGGAGAGGGAGTGGCTTATGAGGGCAGGTCGTGGGAACAGACACTTGCACCCAGGGGAGAGCATACATAACGCACACAAATTCCCCGCCCAGTTCAGCCCGCACATGGAACATCAATTCTATTTGTGACTACTCCGTATTTGTAGTTCCCGACCCCTCTGTATGTGTGTGTACGACTCCAATGCACGGTTTGTCTCTGGGAACCACTATAGAGATAAATGCACGCGCACGCACGCACACACGCACAACAGACTGGACTCAAACCCTGGGCTCCTGTGTGGGAACCCAACAATCTGCTAGTTAGCCAAAGGGGAATCCCTTCCTGACAGAGGGAGAGGAAATTGTCACAACAAGAGACATGTAGATGTAATCCAGCAGCATGTAAGATAAAAGGTTAACATAAATGGAGAGAGATCAGTATATAATGAGTCCTAAAACCCGGAACCGGGAACCTGAGACAATATTCACAAATGGAAAAAAAAATACATAAAAATAAATAAATAAATGAATAAATAAATAAATAAATATGCTCTCAAGGACATTAACAGACTGCGGCGCATCATCCACTGTGCTGAGAAGGTGATCGGACGCAACCTGCCATCCCTTCAGGACCTGCATGCAGCTAGAACTCTGAAGCGATCTCGTAAGGTCATGGCCGACCCCTCCCACCCTGGCAACGAGCTCTTCAAAACACCTCGGGAAGAGACTGAGGTCTGTCAAGACCAGAACCTCTCGCCACAAGAACAGCTTCTTCCCAAATGCCGTCAGCCTCACAAACAAGGCCCGTAAGCCCCTTCCAACAAAGGTCCCTACCAACACACCCCACTACCTCCTCCTGAACCCACCCGAACTCAGCTGAATGCCCCCCACTTACATGAGCCTTGGACTAAGGCAAACATAACACTCTCTTTAAGCTCTATTGAGGGGCCCTTTACACGAGGACAGTTTCTGGAAGAAACGACACAATAGCGTTTCCTTCACACCTTTTCCTTCACACCTTCTCCCTGTTTACATGAGCGCTGTTGAATTTTTAAAACGCCGTAATGTACATGCCAGGTCGCTAGGTGGCAGTGTGATCACCTTATTCTTTGCCCATACAAGGACGTTTCTGCATGACGTAATTTCGTAATCGTCTTTCCGGTTTTAAACACGGAAGTAGAGTACGCCTTCTGTAGTCATTTAGACTTGCCAAAAAGCTTTTTTCAAACTAAAAAAACCCCAAACTGTTTAAAAGTTTTAATATTTGTCGGGTGAGAATGTAACATATATGTGACCAGCTTATCAGAATAACGCCTATTGGAAATCTTTAACGAGCAGCGAGGACCGGGAGCGCTGAGTGTGCTATCTGTCAAACCCTACTGTAGGCTACTGGCAGTGAGAAAACACTGTCGACGTGCTTTTGTAACGAACGTTAAATGCCGACCGGGTACAGCCATCGGCTCCTCGCAGCAGTAACGTTATGAACATCTAACTGAAGTTGGCCGCAGTGTAGCTTAATTCTGAATGTTGTCAAACTTCATTCATACTGACGTTTTATTTTGAAAATGTAATCGCGTGTGTCGCGTGTGCAGGCACGTCAGAGTTTCTGAAATGTGCCGTCTCAAAGCGATTACATGGAATGATCAGCGTGGGGCGTCTCAAAGAATTTCACTCTGGAAGGTGGTTTCAAAATGTGTCGTTTGCTAAGCCCAAATTCGTCGTCGCCGTCTAAAAGGGAGGCACTAACGATACAATAATTCCCCGTCACCATAGGAAACCGTCCTCGTGTAAAGTGCCCCTTAGATGACATTAATTTTCACAGGTCATCTGGAAGGTGATTCAGTAACTAGGGACAGTGTTGGATACATTAATGGCTTTCCACCACATATAACAGCACAGTACAGCTCTACTCGACCTGGTCTTACTCGTCTCTACTTGATATAGACTGTTTCCATAGCAAGTTTACTCGCCTCCGCCCACACCTGGTCGTCATAGCGACCGCATATCTGTCCTCCGCCCATAGCCAAGTAGGCTATAACGTATAACGTTAAAATTAAATCCATACACGGAACTTTTAAACTGGTTATGAAATACTGGTGCCTCTAAATGACCTACAGTGTACATGGGCAAATGTGAGAATCGGCCAGGAGAATGGATATCACTTTGTTGTTACTCAAACTCACATGCATGCACTGCGCGGGGGACGGGAGTTGCGCTACCGGCAGAAGGGAAGCCTCTACCTCGGCGGCAACTCACCAGGCAAGACCGCAGCTTCGCTAAACCCCCGCTTCCGGCCTAGCGGAGCCGACGTTACACGCAACTACAAAGGGCTTCCCGAGGAGCGGACTTTTTCTCTCTCAAAACAATTGAAAACCACCGCCATGTTAAAGCTGAGCAAGGAGATCGATTTTATTTCACCAGAGAAGAAGGCAGCAACACAAAAGACTGATGGAAATAACAAAAGAGAAGGTAAGCCCCACTAAACTGGTATCCAGCATTGACAGTAGACAGTTAACACGATTCTGCCTGACCAATCAGTCGTCTGCAGTGTTTTCACGTCACGGTATGGTACCGGGTTCACAGCGCTGGAACCTCAACAAAGCAGGGACCAAAACTAGCACGACTCAACCCCGACTCAACCCGGACTGTCCACGTTTTTGATCGGTGGAATGAGACAAAAAAGCGAGACGAGCTGGGCGGGGCCGCGCTGATACCAGCGGTGGAAATAGGCCATAAGTGCTAGCAAATATGTCAATTTCCAAAAAGACTGATAGAACATTTTCCCTTTTTGTTGTGTTTATGGGTCTCTATTTGATAAGGCACTTACTCCCAGGGGTACTCGCAGTTACTGTACTGTATGTTGGGGGTACGAAAAAAAAAAAAAAAAAAATCAAGTACCTTCTGGAGGTAGAGGGAGTCCTACACCCCTGTGTAAGGACTACTGTAAGTGCAATAATAATAATAAAATTAAAATGTTCAAGAGAACAGCGATAACATTTTCTCACCAACTATTTGTGAATTGGTCTGAATCAGATCAAAAATAGTTACTCTCTGTCATAGGTTTTCATTGGCCGGGAGCGAGGTTCTCTAAAAGTGCAGGAGAACTTCACTGAAAAACAATGCTGATTTATTTTGCGCGTGATCTCACACATATCTGAAAACATTCACTTAGTATGACAGTTATTGAGAGTTGATTTTGAGTTAAGTTGTGGACCAGCGATGTAATTCATGCACAAATGACATCACTGATCCACAACTTAACTCAAATCGACTCTCTAATAACTAAATGAATGCCTGCCAAACTGTTTAGTTTTCAGATATGTGTGAGATCATGTGCAAAATAAACTAGCATTGATTTTCAGTGGTTATCCTTTACTGTAACTGTTCTGGTAGCTCAGTTGGCTAAGGTGTCTTCATGCAACTGCAACATACTGGGCTCCAACCCAGGTGGGGAAGAAACCTTTGAAAATCTGCGTTTAAAAATTCTATTCGGGTGAGTTTTGCACATGTGGCATGTCAATGGCGATAAAACAATATACTTGCATTCCTCACCTCTCTCCAAATTTATCTGAAGAATTCAGAGAGAATCTGCACTAGACTGCTGAAAGTGACAAAGTATTTTGAGAATCACATTTCCGATGGTTTGGTACAGTATGTTATTCTGAAAATATGGCTGATATTCATAAAAGTAATCATACAGTTAACTGTGTTAAAAGGAGATGAGTGAAACAGATGTAGGCCTAGGTTTAAAGGCCAGCACTAATAGTCCCTTCACAATGTGTTTTGGCATTTTGACAGTTTGTTTTTCTGAAGGAGCTACAGACATTTTATCAGCACACATTGGATTAAAAGGAGGAAGCAAGTGTCTTATGATTGAATAGAGAGGATCAAAACATTAACTTGGCCTTAAATGCTCGCAGTCACAACTGACTCATGTACAAGTATGAGTATACAGTACATTTATATTGCTGAAACTTTCCCCAACTAAGTGAAAGAGGTTCAATATAGATAAACCAGTCTCAAGCCGTTTTTCAGTCGTCTCCTGGACCCAGACTGAGCCTTGTAGGCTTCCCATCTATCAGCCATTCATTGTGGCTCTTCCCATACATGACCTGAGGGCTTTAGCAGGCTGGCTGAAATGTTGCAGTGCATCCCGAGTCCCTTATGTAAAGTATAGATTTCCTTTGCTTCTCACTAGTAGTTACACAACCCTCTGTTGGCTATAGACCGTTCTCATGGGGGGCATTTTGTGTCGAAAAGGCAGGGTAAACACAGGTTAAATCAAAACACTAATGAGGGTTTCAAACTTTCATGATTGGAATTTGGAAACCCTCATTAGTGTTTTACATAAGGTAAACCAGCCCGTCACGTGAACTCACATTTCATTTGGTTCTCCGTGATGGTCTGGCCCCGACGCCAGTGGGGGGGTTTAGCAGAAGCTGCAGAGCGGAAGAGCCAATCAGCGACTCCGCTGTGATTGACAGCGCAAGTTGGCCAATCAGGAACGCCACTAGCACTGCACTAACAAAACAGTAATGGCCGCCTCCTTGCCTGATCGTCTCGAGGAGTCATGTCAGCGTTTGTCTAGTTTAAACAGCCATAAAGTGCAGTTATTGCAGAAATAGACTCAATAACAACAATTAAACAAGTACAGGAGTATCGCCGCAACCGCAGAGTTTCTCGGCGGAAAATATGTTTTTGCCATTCTCCCGAGTGGATTTGGGTTTGATTGGATCCGACGCTGATTGGCTGAAGGAGTTCTCTGTCAAGGCAACTATGCCCGCCCATGCTCCCGCCCCTGCTAAAATCCCCCCATGGCGTCGGGGCCAGACCGTCACAGAGAACCAAATGAAATGTGAGTTCACATGACGAGCTGGTTTACCAGGTTAGCACAATCATGCCAGTGCAGTAAAATAATATTCACTCAAATTGTTTCAGGATATGGCAATTTTAATCTTTTTCTTTTTTTGCGGTATTAGGAACGTGGAATTATTTCCGCCTGTTGACAGATGTCCCTTGTTTTGTTATGTGATTTCAAGGCTGAATGCAGCACTAAGTGGTTTGTAAAGATGTTTTTACAAAGATTTTTTGCAGCGTGCCAACACAAATTACAGCATCCAGACCCCTTAATTTAGCGATAAAATGTACACAGCGGTGCGTATTTCCCCCTGTTACATTTCAACAAGCTGCCCACTGGCAGTGGCTATATCCCATTACCCTCCCTGCCTATGGACCAATCACCAGCGTCTCCTGGTCTATCCCCACCAATCAGGGTCAAGTGCTCCATCTCGACTGAATGACTATTGACAGTATTGACCTGCTGATGGATAACTCATTAGCCTCATCATTGACAAACACACACCACCTGCCAAATAGATAGATACCACACTGTCAAATAGACACATACACCCTGAAACACACGCACGCACACACACACACACACACACACACACACACACACACACACACACACACACACACACACACACACACACACACACACACACACACACACACACACACACACACACACACACACACACACACACACACACACACACACACAGCCACCGGGATAAAATGACAGACACACCAGTCCAGAGACAAATACACCCATACTCCATCACAAAACAGATACATTCATGTCAGCAGAAAGATAGGCATGTCACCACCCAACTGTTCATATTTAACTGGTGGACTGCGGTGGACCTAGCCACATTTACATTGAAAGCATTTACTTGATGCTCTCATCCAGAGTGGCTTACACTGAGTGTTGCTAAAGGACACTTTGATTGATACACATGGGCCGTTGTAGATCTGGACCCAGTGACGGGCGGATATACTGTAATTGCTCAGAGAAGAAAAGGTGGATAGTTGATTGAATGGTTGTTATAGTCTCGTAGGCTGTTCTAATGAAATGAGTTCACATATGCCCAGAGCAATAGAGCGCATTCAGCCTGATTGCCACAGGATTCCAATGAGTTACAGAGCTCCTTCTGTTACCACCCTGACCCTGAGTGTTAATTTTCTTAATAGTAAAGTGTATGCCTCATTTCTCAATCTGTGAGCTTGTTGGTGTCTCTATTCTGCTTCACAGTTCCTCTAAAATCAATTTAAAGAGGAGGATGATAACTTTAATAGCAGCATCCCCCCCCACACACACACACACGCACAGAAGCCCAAATAAAAACAAAACAATCCCCTCTAGCACCTGAGTACGCACTTGTCCGGCATCGAATAGGCAAACAATTCTTTGCATTTGTTTTGTTCTTCTTTTGTACTAGGGTGGGGTTTGAAACATATGACAACACAACTCTGAATGTGTGAATGAAAGTTAATACAATTAGAAGAAATACTTTGAATGGGAATTTAGTATGCCTAGTTGAGTTACATGAAATTAAATTACTGTATCTGAATATGCTGGGAACAAGGGATAATGAGGTTGTTTACATACTAGCTGTATAGACAAACAGGGACACACACACACACACACACACACACACACACACACACACACACACACACACACACACACACACACACACACACACACACACACACACACACAGCATCCTTGAAGTTGAAAGTGAACTTGTGACCACAAGATCACCAGTCAATGGTTCAAACCCATGAACCAACAGGGAATTTACACTCACCAAGAATTTGGTAACTTCATAGCTGCAAATTTTGCACTCTTCTCTGTCCTCTCCTTTATCGCCAAAAGGCTGGAAAACAGCAACCTGCGGTCAGTCAGTACAAGCACAAACATTCTGATCATTTTTGATAGCTAGGATGTGGATGAGAGAAACAGAAACACGTGTGCGTCACATGGTCTAAACGCTGTTTCAGAGGCTCTTCATCCCCCTTAATGCAAAACTCTTGGGGACACTGACAGAGAGGCACACATGCATTCTTAATCTGGCTCTCAGCCCTTTATCAACTCCAACAAATAAATGGATAGAGCAGGGATGATTGTAGCCTACTGATAGATTATCCATCGCTGTACTGCCCCCTAGTGACTTTGATGTTGAATGCAACTATATACTGGAGTCTATCAGCATCAGACAGTGTTCATACAGGTAGTTGTCAGAATGTAGAGTCTCATTGACTGTGCAGACATACGTTTTTTTCCTATGGTGTCTGGGTAGATTAGCGAAAGTCAACTTTCAGGGTTTTGATTATGACAACACAAAAGGGAAATAATAGGGGTCAAAACAGAAGATCAGCTGGATCAGAGACAGTGAGATCTTGATAAAGTCACAACAGACTTACAGTTGAAGTTTTGGGTATTGCCATGTCTTCAAGTCCGAATGAAACTTGATGAGTATCCATGTACATTAAAGAGTAACCGGTCTAAACAATTTAGCATACAGTAATACAGTAACGTTACTGAAAAACCCCTGTAGTTGACACGGTGCAGGGTGCAGCATGGACTCGTTAGAGAGCGATCTATGTTTCAATGTCGATTGGTACGACTGAAATCTCCACGACCGCGGCGCAACTAGTCCTGTCTGGTTGTTTACAATCTGACTGACTAAACATGGCCGTTGCCAAAGTCCCCGATGACAGTTCCAGCTAGTTAACTCGCGATTTATTTTATTTTACTCCTCTGATTCCGCAAAATTACTCGTGGTGCAGTGACTGATTAAATCGGCTGTTTAGATTGGTGATCACGTATTTCTCGTAAGTCGTTAGCAGCTGAAGCTAGCTAGCGAGCTAACTTCTCCATTGGGAACAATGACAGCGACTTCTGCAGGTAGCAGCACCTGTCTCACCGCTAAAGGACTGGACATAAGTCTGGCCGCTTTGCAGCGACAAGACCCCTACATCAATAACATTGTGGATGTGGCCAGCCAAGTCGCCCTGTATACTTTTAACAACAGGGCAAACGAGTGGGTAAGTTTGCAAGGGGTGCTATACGTTAGCTAGCTTAGCTTCGTTATTCTGGGCATATGCGCGCTTTCTCACTGACACTGCTTTACCTTATTTAGCAGTACCTCTGCTAGCGGTGCTTGTTCAGGCCCAGTGATCTTGGGAAAGTTCTGAAAAGTTTCCAGTAAAAGAGGAATGGTTTAATAATTATTTGTTTAATTATTACTGTAATTCCCTGAAGTTTACAATGAGAGATAATGTTTGTTCATCTTCACCCCCACTGTTGTTATAGCTCAGCAACCACAGACAGAAATATTCTGAAACGTTACCAAGTCGGGGTCCACCCGCTATGCCGACCATCTATGATGCCGACCACCCGCAATGCCGACCTTAGGTTTAGGCGTGGGGGTGGGAGAGGTTAGGGTCTGGGGGAGGTTAGGTTTAGGCGCTGGGGGAGGTTATGTTTAGGCGTGGGGACTGGGAGAGCTTAGCTCCAGCCGGTCCACACCGACACGCTGCATGCCGCCTCGCTCAGCTGGTTCTGCTTGTGGGCTATCGGCATTGTGGCCTGTCGGCACATAGATCTCTCTCTCTCTCTCCCTCTCTCTCTCTCTCTCTCTCTCTCTCTCTCTCTCTCTCTCTCTCTCTCTCTCTCTCTCTCTCTCTCTCTCTCTCTCTCTCACACACACACACACACACACACACAGTGTGAGAGACACACAGTGATCTGTACAGATCACATTCGCAAAAGAGATCTTGTATCTCAAATGTCTTATCTGGTTAAATAAAATAAAAAAAACACACACACACACACATAGACATACACACACACACACACACACACACACACACACACACACGCATCCTTTCTCTTGTTTTCTAACCTCGCGTCACCAGCCTCTCTCAAAGGAGAGAGAGAGCCTGGTGCCTATAACTGGCAGGGTAATCTGAAGCAGCTTCCACCGTAGCCTCAACGCGAGACTCTTCAGTCATTCTTCCTTCAGAGTCTCGTATGCGTGGTCCCCTCAGCCACTGCAACGCCGGCTAAGTGGCTGCACGCGATATACACGCAATCAATCACAATAAAACTGTACCTACCTCTGAGCCAATGTTGTTATCCAAGATGACGCTGCCCTTGCACTCCCAAATAGTGCGTAGTTTCCAATACCGAGCACTTTTTCACATGGCGGAGCCGATGCTCAAAATTGTAAGCTGCACTACACCCTCCCAACCACTGAGCACCGAACCGATACATCCGGCGCTGTGGAGCACCTAAAAACTTCGGCACTGGCATGTGAAAAAGTGCTCGGTATTGGAAACTACGTACTATTTGGGAGTGCCTGGGCAGCGTCATCTTGGATAACAATATTGGCTCGGAGGTAGGTACAGTTTTATTGTGATTGATAGCGTGTATATCGCATGCAGCCACTTAGCCGACGTTGCAGTGGCTGAGGGGACCACGCATCCGAGACTCTGAAGGAAGAATGACTGAAGAGTCTCCCGTTTAGGCTACTTCCACCGTTTCTGGACCTGGGGTAAATCAAGGAATCGGAACCCGTTTACCAGATACATGTGAAAAATCATCTGTGTAGCTAATGTTAGCTAGCTATAGCCTGATAACACAAGGTGACTAACGTTAAAAAGTTACATAGTACATAAAACAAAACGTTAATGCAATATGGTATCGCCCGCTTGTTCGTGGCGACTATTATGCTACACAACTCAAACGGGGGAACGACAAAAATGTGTTGCGTATGTTCCATTTCCGGTGTCTAGGCCGGAATCAGCCGAGAGGTGTAATTCAAGTATAATGGGAACGCGATGTTACTGGCAGGGCATGGTCTTCCTCCCTAAGACCCACCCCCAGTGGTGTTTCCGCTTTGTCCCCCATCTAAATGGTTTTATATGGTGTTAGTTTGTTTTATTTTTCAGAGCTGAATTGTTTTTTGGAGCCGTTTTCGGCGTTTCCGCGGGAACACCGTGGTCTGTTTCTGCCGGAACACCGTGGTGCTATGCTTTTGCCCCACACTGCCCCACACTACTTGTTTTCTTATATCCGTTTGCTTGTTTTGTTTGTATTTTCAGGAGAAGACAGGGGTGGAAGGTACTCTGTTTGTCTACACAAGGTAATGTTTGGCTGTGGCATTGAGTTTGATATCTTACATTCTTAATAAATGTTTCCCATACCTAGGACGGACGAATCAGCGTGACATCACAACAAGAACAAAAGTAATTGTGGGTGCCACTGCAGCAGAAACTAGTATGAAATATGCTGAAAAGCTGCGTCAAACAATATCTCAAAAACTAGACATCACATCGATTATATTTTGACATTGTGAGTGAAAGCAGGAGTAGCTAAAGGGTCTCATGTATAATATTGTAACGTGTTTGGGTAATCCAGGTATTACCTGTATGTGATGTGCAACCTAAGTGTCTGGATCGCAGCTAGGAACTGATATGTGTGGGTGTGTTCCTAGGGGGAAGGGGATATATGTGACCAGCGGCCGGGGCGGAGGCCA
Organism: Poromitra crassiceps; assembly: GCF_964638095.1. Classification (NCBI taxonomy): domain Eukaryota; kingdom Metazoa; phylum Chordata; class Actinopteri; order Beryciformes; family Melamphaidae; genus Poromitra; species Poromitra crassiceps. The sequence continues at coordinate 43,903,648 of NC_139624.1, forward strand.
GTCAGGCCAGGGTGGGCGAGCTGACCGGGTGGTTTAGAGCTAGCAGCGAAGCTAGCTGCTAGGAGCGTGTATTGTGAAGACAAGAATAAAGAGCCTGTACCAACTTCAAGTCTCCAGTTCCTTGGACGAATACCCACTTCGTTACATTTACTCCTCACCCAACATTAGCTCGACGCCCACGTCGACACCCACAACCCACACATATCCCCCTGTACCAAAACACACCAACACAACATTTTTCCCATCACCACATCAAATTATAATTCCCCAACAACCAGTCTTTTCTTTTCAGCACCCCCGTCATAATGTCCAGTTTGCATCAGGTACTCCGTAATGTCTAGTTTTCCATTAGGTACCCCCATAATGTCTAGTTTCCCATTAGGCACTCCATAATGTCTAGTTTTTCATTATTTCCTTCTTTTTCACACATTCAATTCAAACACAAGCCCCCACGTTTTCCTTAGCTTTTCTTTTAAACCCCATTTCCATCCCCCCTTTTCCCAGCTTCACCAATTCCCCTGAAGCACTCTTTTCGGTCCCCCCTTTTTGTTTGTTCCAGTAGCAAATGCACGAACGAGCACCGGATCGACATCCTCGTCCTCCGGTCTCCACTCGCGCCCGTCGACTCTCCAGCTGACCCTGGCGTCGTCCTCCCGGCCTCGCACTCGCTCGTTTTTCCGTCCCCCTCCTCCAGGGTTGAGGACAGCAGAGCGAACACCACCGGCGTCGATCTTCCCCTCGGCTCTCCGCTCGTCTTTCCGTCCCCCTCCTCCAGGGTTGAGGACAGCAGAGCGAACACCACCGGCGTCGATCTTCCCCTCGGCTCTCCGCAGTGCAACGTTAGGGGGTGTATAGCAGTTAGGCTGGGCCGGTTCCCCCGGCGGTAACCCCTCTCGCTCACTCGGAGACACGAGCGTCGCTCTCCCGACTGTAACAACGCTGCAGACGATGTCCCTCTCTTCCCTCTGGCTGTTCACGCTCTTCCCAGCCTGCGTCTCACCTCCGGCCTCCACACTCTCAGTGCAGTCCCTGGCCAAGTGCTCCGGTGACTGGCAAATCCAGCAGAGTCTCACCTGTCTGCCGCCTGCACGTCTCTCTTCTCCCGCTGTCCCCCGATCTCCGACAGCCTTTGGACACTCCCTGGCTAGATGTCCAGTCTCGCTACATGTCCAGCAGGCTCCCTGCTGTCCATGTCGTTGTCCCGCATACCCGGTCCGTCTCCCGGAACCGCATCGGCACCACCTCGCCACGTGGCCCGGCTCTCTGCAGGTCCAACACAGTCTCTTCCGTGGCTCTTCCGGCCGCTCTCCCCGCTGCATTACCTCCGCGCTCATCAAGTCCACCCGCTGCATGACTTCTCGCAGCGCCCGCATCACCTCTACTGCCCAGGCAGGAGTCTCTTGCACCAGCCGTCCGACCTCTCTCAACACACGGGCCTCCATGCCCGCCAGCATCGAGCTGATCCCCGCCGTCAGCTCTCTTTTCCTCCCGTTCACCGATGGCCATTCTCCGGAGATACTTGATTCTCCGCGCACCATCGCACGTGGTTTTAGCAGCTAGCAGTTAGCAGTTAGCACCCCTGGTAGCTAACTTACTAGCGCCAGTTTCTAGAGCCAAAAAGCCGCACCACCCGTCTCTTTTGCCGTTCCTTCTCACCCTCTCCCCTCTCGGCCGAATCAGAGGCGTTACCGCTTTGCTGTCTGGCACCAATGTAACGAAGTGGGTATTCGTCCAAGGAACTGGAGACTTGAAGTTGGTACAGGCTCTTTATTCTTGTCTTCACAATACACGCTCCTAGCAGCTAGCTTCGCTGCTAGCTCTAAACCACCCGGTCAGCTCGCCCACCCTGGCCTGACTGGCCTCCGCCCCGGCCGCTGGTCACATATATCCCCTTCCCCCTAGGAACACACCCACACATATCAGTTCCTAGCTGCGATCCAGACACTTAGGTTGCACATCACATACAGGTAATACCTGGATTACCCAAACACGTTACAATATTATGTAGTGCTAAAGTTGTATGAACTGTCGCAGTTTTACAATGTGTGAATTTAGTAAAAAGTAGTGTACATGCACAGCCTGAGTGAGGTCCAGCTTCATAATAATATAATAATAATAATATAATGCGACCCGCATTATAAAGCTTGAACAAAGTATAAAACATAAATTGTGATTTCTCAAACAGTACAAAAGATCAATTAAAGCTGAACTAAGGTGATAGAGTCCTAAAAGTGGTGACTCATTTCAAGTTTGGATGGAGTGTCTAGCTTAAAGTATGAAGGAGTAGAGTTCAAACATGGTTTCACCATGAGCTGCTGTTTAAAACCAACGGCAGTTGCACCCCGAAGTATAGCCAATCCGTATGTTTACAAACATGCTGATTCGTCCTATACTGTGTGAACAAGTGAGCTTTACTGGTAAACGATATTGTGTTAAATAATTTCAATGAAATGCCAAGTACATTCTATATAAGCTTAGTGGAAAGTTAAATACAATAGTTTTCTTTGACACTGTGTCACATCCAAACAACAGCTTGACTGAATGTTTACAAAGTTTAGGCTACATGCTAACATGCTAGGCTGTTGTGGCATTGTATGAAAGGGAATGTTGTGTCAAACTCCAAGTTCTTGCATTGTTTATCAGCAAACATACATCTCATGAATATGACTTGCTGCAGTGTGAATCAGTATAAAAGTTTACATTCAAATGCATATACAATTTTTCAATGCTCAAAAATAATTAGCTTATTCATGAGGAAAAACTAGTTTTATTGAAACAGCTGTAAATCATTGCTTATGCGCAGTTCATATTAATGCTACAGATACTGTATGTCAACATAGAATGCCCTCATTAGTAGAATAGGTTATGTTTAATGTATAATGGTGATTACGGTTAGGGTCCAGGGATGGACCGATACAGTATATCGGCCGTATATCGTATCGGCCGATATTGGCTTTGGTGACTGCAATCGGCAAAAAAAGATGCTGTTCTCCGATTGCAGTGGTTGATATTTAGTTAGATATTTATATTCAGTTGGCTTACATCTTTTGTTGTTTCTTTGTTTCATAATTATATTACACTATGATTGAATTTGTACTGATGAAGGGCTCAAAAGACTTTAAAACAGGTCAGTTATTTGTTTATAATGAAGATGTATTTGTTTCTCTATCAAAAAAAGGTGTAAAAAAAAACATATTGTATCGGCTATTGGCCAAATTGTTATTTTAAACATCGGTATCGGCCCAGAATTTTGCAATTGGTGCATCGCTAATTACGATAGTTGTGAATGAATAAATGTTGAATGAAACTCTTCACATGTATGTGTGTCTCTGTGTCCTCTGTATATTTCAGACTGGCATCTCCCAGACATGGTTTCACCATCATGAACAGACTCAACATGGAGAACCTGACAGAGCCAATCACCAAAGACCTTGACTTCCAACTCCAGGACCCATTCTTGCTATACCGCAATGCACGGTGTAAGTACACACACACACACACACACACACACACACACACACACACACACACACACACACACACACACACACACACACACACACACACACACACACACACACACACACACACACACACACACACACACACACACACACACACACACTAGGGGTGTCACGGTACATGTATTCGTCCCGTGAATTTACGGTACGACCCTCGCGGTACCTCGTTTCACGGTACATGAAACGACACGACGAATACGTCAAATCCAGAAGCACCTAAACGCTGTTTGAACGGCATTGAATTGAATTGAATTAAACGCCACAGAAGAAGACACACCAAAACAACACAAGGGCCATAGAAATCCGCGTTCACAGAATGGGACGTTTTGTGGCGATAAGCTGTTTTGCAAATTCTGTCAACATCAAGCCAACGAGGTAAGCTTGCCAATGTAACGTTACGTAGCCGCGACAAAGTCCTTTATAGTTGCGCGTTGCGGCTAAACGTTACATAACACTGACAAAGCTGTTAACTTGTAAACAAGCAACATACATCGCGTGGGATGAGTGATGCGGTCAAGCAGACATCTGCGGATGCAGACAGGCAAGCTGCGGTGAGGAAGAGGCGATGACTCCTTGTCATGTTCCAATAATCCATTAGATGACCGAACGTAATCATATTATGCTAAACAAAACTCACATCCAATAACGTTAAGGCGCTGACAGGGTTCTTTCCCGTACTTACTGGGAAAGTGAAACCCACCCCGTTGTCTGTCAGACAGTGGGGGTATCTTTCAACAGGGGTTAGAAGTTTTTCTTCTTCTGCCGTTTTATTCTTCTTCTGAACATGTAGGTATTTTGACGTTGACTAAAGAAACACTGCCGCCTAGTGGCCGCTTTTGATAGGATTCCAAATTAGTGCTTACATCAAACGCAAATGCTACATAAAACAAATACAACAGGGGGAGGAGTTGGTGGGAGTATTAGGCTACTCCACACATGCGCTCTGTTTACAAACTTGTGTACAATAAAGATTTAAAGTGGGGGGAAATGCCTTTGCCCTGTCAAACAGCTGGAATACAGACATCTGAGAGGGAGGCGCACCCCACACTTTGAAAATCACTGCTCTAGAGTAAAACCTTTTTGTGTGGATTGCCTAGATCTTATTAAATAGTGGACATTTATTCATTCCCACATATTAGACACTATTTCTGATGGTAAAAATAGCGTAAAAAGCAGAATTCAGACATATTCAAAGGGAAAAAAACAGAATTTGGGATTTGTTGCTTTTTTTCCCCATTTTCGTACCGTGCCGTATTCGTACCGAACCGTGACCCCAAAACCGAGGTACGTACCGAACCGTGACTTTTGTGTACCGTGACACCCCTAACACACACACACACACACACTGTGTTTCCCCTACCATTCTACAGCCAGGCCAACAGCGCCCCCGCCAGGCCAGAAAAACATTGCAAAAAATATACCGTATATATATCCCCCCCCCCCCCCCCCCCCCTTAGTACAGGCATTTTAGCTAAAAAAGTGGGTCAACCTCCCACAAATTGCAACAGAAACAAACTCAATGGATTTTGTGTCCTCAGCATGTTCTAAGTAAGAGAAAAAAGTCCTAAGAAATCCCAGTTGTGGAAAGTATTTAAAAATACTGAAATCGGTGATGCCATTATTTGTTTCTATTATGTACTTTATGCCTGTCTGTCCTTCACATATCTCAAGAACCGTTGGCCAGATCTACTTCAAACTCTGGGAGTGCGCTAAGGGTGGCCCGACGGAGTTCCCTGCTGACTTTCGTGAAATTCGGACACTCGCATAGTCATAGTGCCACCTACTGGCAACACAAAAATCGGTTTATTTTGAGAACCGTTTGTCCAATCGACTTCAAACTTGGCATGTGGCTGCTGCTGGGGAAACGAGAAAGTGCAGTGTTGAATTATTTATAAACTCTATAAATGATAAAAAAATCATGAGATCCAAGTGGTGGAAATTCTTTTTCAAAAGGTTTCTTAAGCATAACCTGGTAACAATTTTTTTGTTATGTTTTTTGTTACATTACTATACTTGTATACAAGGCAACATAAATTGGCACTAATCCATATAAATGTTGGCATTGATTAACATAAATGTAAAATAAAAGTATTTAAATATCACTTAAAATAGCACTTGTCTATTACTTTTTAAATACCCGTGACTGCCGAATTGGTGGCACTAATTAACATAAATGTTGGCACAGATGAACACAAACTTAAACATGTTAACTCAAGTTAAGGAAAACTCAAATATTGCTGGTCATCATCAGTGTAAGTTGTCTGGCTCATCATCATCATCATCATCACATGCAGCTTGACTTGAATTTGCACATGCCAGTCCTTTGCAGTTGCTACATGCAACAGAGCACTCAATGTCATGCTTCTTGCATCCACCTCAGGCTGCTGCAGTCTGTCTTGCAGGTGCATCTGATGGTAAGTCAGTACTCTGGACAGAGACAAGCCCCAAGTCCCCAAGAAGTGTCAAACAGCGCTGGAGAATGACTACACAGCTGATGCTTGAACACTGATGCCAGGTCTTGTGAAGCTTTTGCTGCAATAGTGAGTCACTGGAAAAGTAGGTGAGGATCCACCTGCACTGCTTCTCCATCAATCTTCACTGAGGATTTCATAATCATGGTGATTGCCTGATCCCTCTTCTTGAATGTGTACTCAGCAGTAGTCTGTCCGTCCATGGCCAAGATGGTGTTTCCGATGGCCTTTGCCTTATCAACATTCACAGAAGGGTGCACATGGACCCCAGTTGACACACGACACAAGCTTGGATCTGAGCAGAAGGGGTTTCTTTCTTGGAGATAGTGTAGAACTGTCCTTCATGTCACGTGATTGTCATGGTTCTGCTCACCAGTGTTGTGGTTCATCCCTGTCAGCTCTTGCATGGCATTGTTGACTTCAGTGCAAGCTGGCATGGAGAGCAGCCATGTCAAATGTTGCAGCTCCGTCATCCCTTGCCCTCTTGTGAAGCGACCACTTGTTTTAAGACTTCTCATCAGCACCTGCTCGATCACAAGATCTATGGATAGGCCAGCCCATAGGAGATCACTTCGTCTGACCACATGCAATCCCTCTTCAAATCTCTGGTAAACATCTGGATTCATTCCATTCTCCCCCTGCTGGCAGCGCTCGGATGGATGGACGGTTCTTGAGATAAACCACTTTTTGTTGTTGCCACTAGGTTATGCTATGACTATGCATGTCTCTGAAATTTGGCACCGCACTCCGTCAGGTTCTCAGCAGTGCACTCCCCAAGTTTGAAGTTAATCGGGCGAACGGTTCTCAAGATAAACTCCTTTTTGTGTTGCCAGTAGGTGGCGCTATAACCATGCGCACATCCAAACTGCGCAGAATCTGGCACTGCACTCTCTCAGGTCCCCCTAAGTCATACATGGGCAAACTACGGCCACCTGTGTGGCCACCTGTGTGGCCCGCCTGAACGCAACATGCAAGATACCCGCTGAATAAGTGTCCAAATGTTCATGTCATTCTGGCCAATACTCTACTTCTGTTATAGCATTTCAGTCTGGAATATCTTTCAATAATCTTTATGACTAAAAGGCTACATTGAATTAGAAATTTAAATAATTAACTCATTGGTTTTGGATTTATTTAGCTTCAAGACTGCATTTTTGTTCGTGTGACCCTCAACACAGGCTTTGATCATCCCGGGCCACTTACTGATACTTATGCTTAAATGAACCCACTCATATTCTGATTTATTTCAAGAAAAACATTTTGGCTAGTGGAAATTCTAATTGGCTGGTAACTTTAAAATCTAGCAGCCATATTGGCAGGTGGTCAAAAAAGTTAATTTCAAGCCCTGAGAGCAGGTGGTGACATAGGAGTGAGTGAGAAAAGGATGAAATATTGGTGGTTAAGACTGAATAATGACATCACAACTGTTAATTTAAAATGAGTTATTCCTCTAAACGTGGCTTCAAATGCACCAAATCTTTCACGCTGGCGCCGTTCGGCCCTCAGCAAAACCTGGTAGCGAGGACATTTTTTGTGGCCCTCTCTATCATCAAAGTTACCCATCCATGGGTTACGGCATGACAATATTTGTTCGGCCCCCAGCAACAATCTGGGTTTCTCATGTGGCCCCCCATGAAAAATAATTGCCCACCCCTGAAAGTGCACTCCCTGAGTTTGAAGTCGATCGGACCAACGGTTCTCGAGATATGTGAAGGACATACAGATATACAGTACATACATACAGGCAAATTGTGGCATCACTGATTTCAGTATTTTTCAATACTTTCGCCAACTGGGATTTCTTAGGATTTTCTATGTGTTATAAGATACATATTTCTAAGACTAGAACAGTTGAAAGAGTTTCTGTTGCAATTTGTGGGAGGTCATATCGTATAATGCCTGTACTACCTGCTCTCCCCAAAATTTCAATAAACCTTTATGGCATATTATTACAATACAACAATACTGGTGTTGACAGTGGACAGTAATAGAAGATGCCAAATCTTTCAAAACTATAGAGACAGTCCGCATGTCTGGGAATGCCCATACAGGCTCTAGGAACACCCACAATAGACGCTGGTTAGCTGGCTCAGCCTGGCTGGGGGCGTGGTCAGGGTGGGGTAAAACCCCCCGTTCTATCCATTCAGCAAAGTTAGAATTTAGCTGATAGCCCAGCCCAGGCAGACACGATCGGGGATTTAACCACCGCAGTAAACGCACATCTGAGCAGACATCTTGTGTTCCCAGACATGCGGACATGCGGACTGTCTCTATAAGCATTTTGCTTTTAGGAGCATTTTGCCAGCGTGCAGTGCTGTTCCAAAACGTGTCAACGTGTGTCGTTGCCTGGGAAACGCACATCCACTAATACAACTGTTCGCATCGCATCAAGGCCTGAAAAATGTTCTAGGGGAAACACTGCACACACACACACACACACACACACACACACACACACACACACACACACACTTATTTACTTTAAATGTTCAGTTATGTTCAGCAAGTCTGAACCAGAACACAACATAAATTCCTGGTCGACAAACGAGGGAGAAAGAAGAAGAGATAGGAAAAGAAAAAGTGTATAACAAGAACCAACTATAACATTTCAGGTTCCTTTATTTTATTTAGCTTTCCTTGTATCGTTGTATGGATTGTTTTGTTGTTTTCTGGCTCTGTAAGTTATGTTAAAAAGAAAAGAAAACCAGAGCACTGAAAAAAAAATATGACGTTCTATGGTCATCTTGATCTTCTAAAATTGAGCAGGATGGCTGAGGTGGGGTAAATCTGTCCCACATTTTGGCCATAAAACATGGTTCCACCCAGGTATGGAAATTCCAGATAATTCTAGACAATTGAATTATTTCCTGCTCTTTAAATGTTGTGCATTTCACAAAAGGTCTCATGGAGTATGGAGGGAAACAACAGCTGTTCAGTGCTGATGCACAGACACATTTGATTTAGTTTTAGACCCACTGTCATGTCATGTCATGTCACTGGATAATACTCTTCAGCTACAGATATGTCCTTAGTTGACACTCATATTGCCCAGCCACTATCAGTATAGATTATTGAATACGAAGAAAAATCTTGAAATCCATTCAGGAAGTTAAAGTCTGGTAAAAGTATGGAACTTCAAAATAGAAAAAAGTACAAATTCTGATAAAAGCTTGGTTGTGTGCTGGGTGTCAGAGCCAGACGTAATGAGTAAGGAGCTGTGATCGTGCTGCATTGAGAGGACATGCAGTCAGACTGTTCAGACAGAGATGGATAACTACTACGACTAGCTAGACCAGGGGTGGGCAACTATTTTTCACGGGGGCCACATGAGAAACCCAGATTGTTGCCGGTGGCAGAACAAATATTGTCATGCCGTAACCCATGGATGGGCAACTTTGATGATAGAGAGGGCCACAAAAAAATGTCCTCGCTACCAGATTTTGCTGAGGGCCGAACGGCGCCAGCGCGAAAAATGTGGGGCATTTGAAGCCAGGAATAACTCATTTTAAATTAACAGTTGTGATGTCATTATTCAGTCTTAACCACCAATATTTGATCCTTTTCTCACTCACTCCTATGTCACCACCTGCTCTCCCTGCAGGGCTTGAAATGAACTTTTTTCACCACCTGCCAATATTGGCTGCTAGATTTTAAAGTTACCAGCCAATTAGAATTTCCACTAGCCGAAATGTTTTTCTTGTAATAAACCAGAATATAAGTGGGTTAATTTAAGCATAAATATCAGTAAGTGGCCCGGGATTCTCAAAGCCTGTGTTGAGGGTCACACGAACAAAAATGCACTCTTGAAGCTAAATAAATCCAAAACCAACAAGTTAATTATTTAAATTTCTACTTCAATGTAGAACATACGATACGATACGATATACTTTATTGTCAGTTCCCACTGAAATGTGTCTTGCAAGACAGCAGCAGTCCCACGCACAAACACATGACAAAGAGAACAAACCAAAAATACAAAGATACATACACACATACAGCACACAGAGATCACTGGTCACTGCTCCACTGACCCTTGGCCCTGTTCTTGATTAAGCCTCAGGATCGACTGATGTATAAAGGACGTTCTTAGTCTGACCTTCTTGAAAGTTGGGGTTAAGTATCTCCTGCCAGAGGGCAGGAGTTCATATTCTTCATGTAACACATGATTAGTGTTTGAGGCAATATTTCTAGCAAACCTTAATACACTGTTGACATATGTAGATTCATATAGACTATGGAGTGGTTTACCAACAAATTTTGAACAAATACTCATCTGTCTTAGTAGTGATTTTAAGGTAACAGACAGGCATCCATCCATACCAGGTGGTACTGCAGTACTGTAAAACACTCATAATCACCGAGGTAAAAAATAATAGAAGAATCTGTTTACTAGCACCAAAAGATCTTAACCGGCGAAGGAAGTATAGTCTTTGCTTTGTTTTCTTACACAGGGACTCTACGTGGTCTTTCCATGACAACAGTCATTTCTTACACATGAGATTACTTTTAGCCTTTTAGTCATTATTATTGAAGATTATTGAAAGATATTCCATATTCCAGACTGAACTGCTATAACAGAAGTGGAGTATTGGCCAGAATGACATGAACATTTGGACACTTATTCAGCGGGTATCTTGCATGTTGCGTTCAGGTGCACTGTCATTTTTGTTTTTTTTTGCAATTCCATCGCGGGCCACACAGGGTGCGCCCGCGGGCCGCATGATTTGCCCATGTGTGAGCTAGACAGACAGACAGACAGACAGACAGACAGACGGACGCATAGAACATAGAGTGAGTTTTAATGTCAGGCTGTGGGAGAGAGTCAAATATGGGACAGTTATAGGCCCATACTGTTCTGTAGAGACGGAGAGACAGACCACAAGAATGAGATGAGAGAGACAGAGAATAAGACAAACAGGAAGGGTGAGAGAGAGAGAGAGACAGAGATGGAAAAAGACAGAGATGGATAGAAATACATGCTGCAAATTCATGCAAGATAAAGCATAGACTGACTCTCTAGCATACTGTTCCGTTGTGTATACAGACAGGTATATGCTGAGAAGGACCGTGAGACAGACATGTACCGTAGATATAAATCTGTCTGCATTACTTTTTCCAACTCTTCATCTCTTTACATTAACTACATATTGTGGCTATCATTTAATGGGTGATGGGATGATAAAAGTCACATTGAAATGACAAGTGTAAGCCCAGAGAGGCAGTTAGACAGGCAGAGAGAGAGAGAGAGAGACAGTTTTACAGAGTGAAGAAAGCACGTACGTAGCTGTCGTAGCATGAGGCTCACTTTAGTGGAGGCCAATAGTTCCTTATAAGGAGCAGAGGTATTCTAGTGTCTCCAAACCCACCAGCCTCTCTCTCTCTCTCTCTCTCTCTCTCTCTCTCTCTTCCTCTACCTCTCTCTCTCTCTCTCTCTCTCTCTCTCTCTCCTGCATCTGACACACACACACACACACACACACACACACACACACACACACACACACACACACACACACACACACACACACACACACACACACACACACACACACAAACACACAAACAGAGCAGAGTGTGTCTGTGGGACAGGAGTCTGACAGCACTACACAGCCAGCCAGCCAGCCAGCCAACAGAGATTAGATAGACCACAACAGTCACTGATAACATAAACATAAACACACACACACACACACACACACACACACACACACACACACACACACACACACACACACACACACACTGCTGACACACACTGCTGACACACACTACTGACACACACAGACCTACATTCTCTCTCTGTCTCACTCTCTCCATCAGGCTCAGTAAGAGGCAGGTGGAATGCTGTGTTTAGATACCAGTGCATTCCTTATGGCTGCTTTGTATTACTGCATGTCTTGCTGACAGTTATACAACAATATCATTATAAAGGCTTAGTTACATAAGACATGTACGTATGTAATATACATGCAACACTAACCCCTTTCTTTTAATCCAGGTCTAAATGCACTCAAGACACATTGAAGATAGACAGTGATGCTACTGTCCTCAGGATGTGGACAGAGACACATTTAGCTGCTGATGGAGCATACATTGTAAATGAAGAAATCACTCACTTGAGTCTGGGAAGGAAAGAAGATGAGCAATATTGGTAGGAGTTATGTGAGGTGAAGAGTAGGAGCGTTCACATTTTTGAGTACTAGCCTAATGCTCGATGGCAGTAGGTATTTTCAGATTTTCCCCCTTTGTTTTTCCCCCAATTGTACTTGGCCAATTGCCCCTGCTGTGCCAGTTGTTGCTCCACCCCCTCTGCCGATCTGGGGAGAGTTGTAGACTAGCACATGCTTCCTCTGATATATGTGCAGTCGCCAGGCGCTTCTTTTTTTACAATAATTTTTGGGGGATATGTTCGATCCAAGATTCACTTCTTGTGATTCAATTTTTGTGTTGATTTTTTGGTTATTTCCTGTTTTGGAAGCTACCACGGAAGAAGAAGCTGCTTGCTAGCTGTAGCAGTTAACTAGCTTATCTCGTCTCGTTACCAGCGACATCACAAACAGACAAAAATGACTAGTGGCAGGGTTTGTTTACTTTTGCCCCGACAAATTGTATGGCCAATCCACCTTATTTTTGGCGGCCATGATGCACCATGGGTGCTGCGTCCTTCTGCTGTCCTCTTCCCCTGTTACATCTAGCTTGACACAACACAGCCCGTCTAATGTACCCGTCTGTAAAAGTTGCAGCTGAGCTGATAAATGCCGACTTGTTCAACGAGCAACAGGTTAGCGGATGTGATAGAAAACATTATTAGGCTACATTCCCAAAACTAGTGTTATTTTGTAACGAGGAAACTTTTAACGTTGGAGTTCAACAAGGAAATGCGATGCGAGGAGGCACGTGCTGCAGTCATGGGCTGCAGTGCAGATTACCCCGCTAGCCGGGCGCTCCTCGCTCATACAGTGCAGAGTAGTATCCAGGCAGTGTCAAGCCAGCGTAAACACACAGCTGCTCACGTTCTAAACCGGATATTGCTCCCAGAATTATTTTACAGCGGAGCCTCACAAAAATAAGGTGGATAACAGAACAAGATTTCTGCCCATGTGACTTTGGTTCGTGTGGGCAGGACTAGTGGATTTTGGCCTTGTGAACGCAAACCCAACCAGCTGAAAAACTAAACAATGTATCATCTAGGGATGGACCGATATGAAAATTTTGGCCGATGCCGATAACCGATATTAACATTGCAACATCTGACCGATACCGATATGACCGATATGTTAAAAAATGACTAACATCGGCCGATACCGATATGATTGCCGATATATCGTGCATCCCTAGTATCATCCTCTTCTCTGGCCTGAACCAAGGACCCGGACTTTCTGGTGTGAACTGAACCCTAAGGCCTACAAAATAACCCTACTACTGTCACCAAAAGACTCATTCTGAAGGAATGGAAGTCCTCCTCTTCACCTTCTTTTGAGGTGTGGCTGATGGACATGATCTCTGTTGTACAGATGGAGAGACTCAGGTCCCTGAGAACCAACTCGCTTAGGAGGTTCTCAACTATCTGGGACCCTTTTTTGGCCTACTTTGATGAGGTTAAGATTAAGAATGACAAGTGGTCAACTGAGGTTGGGGGTGGCGGATGGCTCGCCTCGCTGGTATCTCATGGACCCCTTGTGTGGGATCCCATGCACATTTCTTGCAAACACATAAGCACCTTATGCGGCTGGTAGCACCATGTTGTGCACCATGTTGTAATGTTCAATCTTGATGATGTATTTTTTTCTTTTTTCTTTCTTTTCCTGTGTCTGAGCTTTTTATTTATTTATATATATATATATATATATATATATATATTATTGGAGGGGGGGCATTTTGCCTTTATTGATAGGACAGTAGGCTGACAGGAAAGGTGGGGAGAGAGAGAGAGGGGATGACATGCACCAAAGGACCACGGGTTGGATTCGAACCCGGGTTGGCCGCGCGAAACCTTTGACAAAGCCTTTTACCACAAATCCTTTGTGGTACGTGTTGGCGTTCTACTAGGTGAGCCACCCAGACTCCCCAGCCGCTTCTTTTCAAAGTGAGGACTTTCACCAGCAGGACGTAGCACATGGTAGGAGGCGGAGCACGCTATTCCCCCCCAGTTCCTCTCCCCCTTAAACATGCGCCCCGACCGACCAGAGGAAGCACTAGTGCAGCAACCAGGACATACATGTATACCCCTAATCCGGCTTCTCACCTTCAGACACAGACAATTGTGGCTGTATGGACACCCGACCAAGGCAGAGGTAACATGGGGACTCGAACCTGCGGCCCTCGTGTTGGTAGGCAGGCAATCTACCGCTACACTACCCGGACGCATGGTCGATTGCTGTAACTGATTACACAGTGTTTAAGGAGGGGGTAATAAAACAATCAAAGAAGCAGTGATGAAGTATGATTGTAATCAAACCATATATAGTTGCTGTAATTCACGGGGATCAATGGGCCTTATATGAATTTTCTAACAGTAGGAATCTTGCGTGCTCGATTCCTAGGTTCGGCCGCTTCGTGGCCTCGCCCGTCCTGCAGCTCGCCAAGCTGGTCCTGCAGCTGACATTCGCAGCTTGGCCGCTGTGCGGCCTTGCCCGCAACTCGGCTGCTGTGTGGCCAATGAGACCAGCATCACTGATGATGTCAGATTTATGACATCACTGATGATGTCATCAGTGGGATTTATGACATCACTGATGATGTCACAGTGGGATCAGGGATTTATGACATCATGGATGATGTCACAGTGGGATTTATGACATCACTGATGATGTCACAGTGGGACAATCACAGTGGGACAGACACACAGAGCCCAAGCTCCCATTTATGGTGGGGATGCTAATCTGTGATCAGGTTGAACTAACTGCACCTTGTATACTCATTATTTGATAAATGGCACCTTAAACACTGTGAGAAATGTCAGTCAAATTACACCCCAAAGTGCAGGTTGAGTAAGCTGACATGCACAGAGCATTTACAGGAAGGGGTTGGGGGGGTAGTGGGGCTAAAAAAATGCACTTTCAATGTAAAATAGGTCGCTTCCGGAAAGAAGCGCCAAAATTTGCACAAATACTCCTTGTGGATTGTTATTTTGATAAAAGTAACTGGCCACGCAGAAATCTCGATCTTTCCAAGATGGCCGCCATTTCCCGCCCCAAAAACACTATTTTGGGGGCAACTTTGGGTAGAATTGTCCAATACGAATAATCTTGTTATCAAACCATACATTTATGACCACAGAGAAGCCAGATTTGTTCCATGTAAATTTCTAAATGGCTGCCATTTCAAAGATGGCTGCCATTTCAGCTATTTTTACCATTAGTGGGGCTCAAAACAGCACCTTTAGGTCGCTTCCGGAAAGAAGCGCCAAAATTGGCACAAATACTCCTTGTGGACTGTTATTTTGATAAAAGTAATTGGCCACGCATAAATTTTATTTTTTTCCAAGATGGCCGCCATTTCCAGCCTGAAAACACTATTTTGGGGGCAACTTTGGGTAGAATTGTCCAATATGAATGATCTTGTTATCAAACCATACATTTATGACCACAGATAAGCCAGATTTATTCCATGAAAATTTCAAAATGGCTGCCATTTTAAAGATGGCTGCCATTTCTGCTATTTTTACCATAGGATTTCACTGTCCAGGGCGATTTTGATGATTCTGGTGTCAAATGACAGGTTTTTAACTATGGAAATTTCAAAATTATACATCAGAAATCATTTGTATATCTCCTTTTACCATTTACTCTAAAATACTAAATCTCTCAAATACTGTTGTTTATGCATTTTCACATTACTTTGAAAATATATGCAGAGTAAATGGCAAAAGGAGATATACAAATCATTTCTGATGTATAATTTTGAAATTTCCATAGTTAAAAACCTGTCATTTGACACCAGAATCATCAAAATCGCCGCCATCAAAATCGCAGCCATCTTTAAAATGGCAGCCATTTTGAAATTTTCATGGAATAAATCTGGCTTCTTTGTGGTCATAAATGTATGGTTTGATAACAAGATCATTCATATTGGAAAATTCTACCCAAAGTTGCCCCCAAAATAGTGTTTTCAGGCTGGAAATGGCGGCCATCTTGGAAAAAAATAAAATTTCTGCGTGGCCAGTTACTTTTATCAAAATAAGGTGCTGTTTTGAGCCCCACTAGGGGGGGATGTATCATTTCCAAAGAACTGTATGAGTAACCTCAATGGAAACCCACTTGACTCAGAAAAGTCATTTTTCACTGACCAACATGGTCACATCTGATCTCTAGGACTTAGAAACCCAGGCCCCAGGCTGTTGGTAGTGCTGCCAGTCCCTCTGTAGCCTGACCTCTGTGCAGAGGGGTCATGGAATCTTATCATTAGACAAACATGTAGCCCTCAGTGGTGCTGCTGGAACTGCCTGGAATGGTAGTTGGCACACAGTGGCACTCCAGGCTAAAAATACAGTGGAGACTGTAGATACCAGACAACAGGACAAGTTTCAGTTTCAGGGAAGTAAAATTAAGCCTGAACATGTCATTCTTCTTCTGGTAATTATCCCAGTAGCAAGGAACAGATTTTTACATTAACCTTCACCATGACCCAGTGGTAAAAGCCCTCAAACCACTATCAACTCCATAACCCATCTCATTTTCACCTTCCAATTTCAGTCTCGTACCTGTATATTCTAGATTCTGTTTCAAAAATGACCTTCATGGTTTGACGGTTCATGAAGCACAGTACTGAGGTTGTGAATTGAGATCTCTACTGCAATTCCTGCTCATACTAAGCCCTTGGATGCAACATTGATGGAGATCTGTGCTAGCTTCTTTACCGAATGTAGCCAAATATACTAGCCTTCTACATGACCTGCCTGTTGTATATCAGGTGTATGAACAGTCTTACCTCCAGGCCGTACATATGTATATCCCAGGTCTTTCTCTGACACCAGCAGGCCTTTAAAGCTGACCTCAGGTTCCTCTTCCAGTCTCTCATGTTTAGGTTTCCTCCGGAACAGACCTCCCAGCATGGCTGCACCAACCTCACACTTATCACAGTCTGCTAGTAATTGCCTCTTAGCACTTTTATAGAGCTCAAAAGTGCTTAGATTATGCCTTCACGTGCAGCTGCACGGCTACAAGAATTCCTCCTTTGGCAAAGGGTTCAATAGGCCAAGGTGTCGTGATAGTTCCTCTTTCGGTAGATATATCTTCTGTAGTAGACAGCGGTGTGCTAATGGTGCACCACTGTTTTATATCGCCCTGGTCTAAAGTCCCTTTAGTTAGGTCTTAGGTGGTGGACGTACAGCTGTGACACAAGTTGTGGAAATACCTCCTTTGAACTTGGCGTCACTAGTCAAGGATCTCACTGTTCCTTGATGCTGCACTTCTGCGGAATTCAAAAGTACCTTCAATTAGGCCTTGGGTGGTTGGCAGCAAACCTTCAGCAAACTGGATAAATGCAGGCAAAAGAAATGGCAACGCTGTTCCTCATGACTGATGTAGAGAGAGCTCTTCTCTTCCAAACTGCTCAGTACATGTAGTGAACGCACCCCTAATCCTCCTTGTCCTCCTGACAGTGCTGCTTTAGACTAACACATGTCTAGATTTCTAACTATAGTCAAACTAAACCAAACATAAAAAGTATGCCTCGGCCAGCCAAGTCCCAATAGAGGAGTTTGGGTTACAGCCAACAAAGAGTGGCTGTATTGTATTGGCACATCTAAACCTCCTTGAATACACAGTGTTGCTAAACAAGCCTAGCAAAAATGTATAACTCAACTACAACTAAAAATGTCTACATAGACCAGCCAAGTCCCAGCAGATGACAGCTTTTATGATCAAAGCATGCCTAATGCACTTCTAAGCATAGTCATCTCACACAGTTTGAATATTCAAGTCCCAGTAGAGTCCTGCCAGAGACTTACTGGAGGTCTACAGCAGACAGCACGCGTACGCGGGTGCTCACTGTTTGGCTGAGTTGTCCTGTCCCAGAGGGTTTGAATAGACCATAGAGTTTAAGTCCTGGATCCACTCAAAAGACCTCACTACATCGGTTACTGTTGTAGGTTCCAATAAGCCATCTTCATATTGAAAAGGCAGGCCATCATGACCAGAATTGACATCTCTCAGTAAAGTCTTCTTCACTCTTCCAAGTAGAGATCCCAGACTTTATCTGTCATCTGGTCGAAGTTGCCTGTCCGTTCTCAGACTTTATCTGTCCTCTGGTCGAAGTTGCCTGTCCGTGTGGTATTGTGCTGTGGTTTCCAGTCCAATTCCCTCAGGGATGTCCCCACTATAGATGTCCCACTACTGCTGTCTCTCTCTCTCTCTCTCTCTGTCACAGGCTGTGAAGAGCTTGACTGCCCTGTCATGGACAAATCCCCAATGCCGTTGACTGTAGCCGCCTCTCTGTCTCTCACATACACACTGAAAGCTTAACCTTGCTGCCAGGGCCACTTCTTCGTTGATGCTGGCCGTAGTTCTCTCTCTCTCTCTCTCTCTCTCTCTCTCTCTCTCTCTCTCTCTCTCTCTGTCTCTCTCTCTCTCTCTCTCTCTCTCTCTCTCTCTCTGGGTTGTTTATCTTCTTGGAGTTGAGACCTGTTGAGGTGCTGCAGGTGGAGACAGCTGAAGACCTGTTGAGGTGCTGCAGGTGGAGACAGCTGAAGACCTGTTGAGGTGCTGCAGGTGGAGACAGCTGAAGACCTGTTGAGGTGCTGCAGGTGGAGACAGCTGAAGACCTCTCAGTACTCCAAGATAATCCCTTCTGTCAAACACGCCTCAGCCTTTTCTTCATTTCCTTCGGTCTTTTATCTTTCCTCATTTTTTGGACTGTTAGGAGAGAGACTCCGTCCTGTAGCTGAGAAGTTACAGGTTCTCTATCAGCTGGCTGGCTCTGTCTTACTCACTCAGTCTTTCTCTAAATTCAGTTCCATTCAAACAGCATGGTAAAAAATGGTCTTACTTTGCCAAAGCAATTATACAACACAAACTGTCTCTCTCTTTCTGTCTCTGTGTTTTCAGCCAGCTGAAGAACTTGATAATCCCTTCTCTAACACACTTCACTTTCTATTTTATCTCTGTCGCATAACTCGCGTTCTTTTTCTCATTCTCTAACACACCTCGCTTTTTATTTCATCTCTGCCGCGTTCCTTTTCTGTGTTTTTCTGTCGGTCTCTGTCAAAGAGTCTCATCCCCTGTGAGCACTAAGTGGCTCTGGTTCCACCAGACACACTGTCTCACTGCAGTTACTTATTTGGTACTGGGCTCATTTTCCCAGGCTCAACTGAACTGTGAGTGTGTGTGTGTGCTACCCCCTCTCTCACTAGTCTGTCTGACCCCAGTTGTAGCCAAGTCATGTGTGTGTATTTTTGTGCATGCATGTTTGTGTGTGTGGCTGGCCTGCATGACTGACGGTGTGTGCGTGCGTGCGTGTTTGTTTGGTGGGATTACAGTGGTAGCCCTGCTTTGTGCTCTGTTCCACTCTCTGTAAGGATACTGTGTACAGTCAGTTTAACATTTCTCTGTCATTCATTCTCTCACCTGTTTGTCCTCTTTTACCCTCTCATCTCTTTATCTCTTGTCTTTTTTGGGATTAGTCTTATCTTTTCTTGGGGTGCATTTCAGGAAGTGTGTGGAGGTGTGAGGGGATGTCTTGCTGTCTTGTTTGAGACAGGCGGTCATACATTGTCAGCTAACACACACCGCTAGAAATGCTATCTAAATAGACCATCTTGCGATGGGATCACAACATCTGCAACGCCCGCGACTTAAACCAAATGTGGGCCGGGGCGTAAAGAGGGGGGGGTGTGGGGGGGTGTCACATGGGCCGAGGCGTAAAGTGTGTGTGGAGGGGGTCACACCCATTTTCTAACTCATTTTGATGTCAACTAAATGCAGTACCTGTAAAGTCTCATGACTGCATCTTGCACGGTTTTGACGCTATTGCGTTCACAAAATCTGTCCACAGACAGACATATAAACACCTGGCAAAGTACTGAAAATGACAGACTCACAGACTCACAAGGTGAAATGTGAAACAATGTCAGCCAACGCTGTTGCGGCGGATAACAATGCTGTCACAGCAGGTAAAACGTTCAAAGACTTGGTATTTGACCATTTCGTAGGCCTACGTTGTAGATACAGTCCATCTGTGTGGGAATGCCCACAAAATGTTACTACGGCTGGCATGCGAGACTAGACGGTGGGGGAAACCCACCCATATATCTCACCAAAAGGACGGTGCTGCGGCTCCGCTCTACACTACAGGATTGGGGATTCTAGAGCAGGTACATAGACGTCTGTTCAGATGTGTGTTTACTGCAGTGGTTGGATCCCCGGTCCCGTCTGCCTGGGCTGGGCTAGCAGCTAAATGCACCACTTGAATATATCCGAGTCTCTGCTCACTGACTGTAATTGCATTAGTTATGTAACAGCACTAGCTTATTGAACATGCTGTCAGGAATCAGTGCAAATTAATATACTGCAATGAGTCACCAAAGTGATGCAGTGTACATATTGCTGTGTAGTCCCTGACAAATGTGTGTTAGTGTTGCCTCTTTGCTCTCTGACTGACCCACCATGTTTATGTTCTTCAGGAGACTCCCAGGCCGGCCTGGCCCCATGTTTCACTGGCTAATGGTTCTGCTGGCTTCTTTTCCCACTGGCCTGGCTGGGAAATGACACATTTTAAAGCAGTAGAATTATACCTACATTCAATGGATTGCAAGTGTTTGGCACAGCAGGAAACTAGTTTTGTTGTCTGGCAGCCTCTGTGGCTGGTACAGGTGGTACACCAGGCACTTTCACTATTTACCAGCCAACTTAATTTTTCGAATAGAACAAGTCCACCAGATGATAGTTTGTTATCGACCAAAGTAGCTGGTATAGTCGACTAAATAACCAAGAATTCACCAACATGGTATTAAAGGAACACTCTGCTGATTTTCAACCAGCTTTGTATGATTACAAAATCAGTAGTATATCAGAAAACAGTTTTGCAGGCATTCATTTAGTTTGACAGTTATTGAGAGTTGATTTGAGTTAAGTTGTGGACCAGTGGGGGCGTCCTTGTAGTGTAGCGGTAGATTCCCTGCCTACCAACACGAGGGTCGCAGGTTCGAGCCCCTGTGTTACCTCCAGCTTGGTCGGGCGTCCATACAGGCAGGATTGGCTGTGTCTGCAGGTGGGAAGCCAGATTAGGAGTACCGTAGGTATACTAGCACTTCGTCTGGTTGGTCAGGGCACCTGGGAGGAAACTGGTGGGAATAGCCTGATCCTCCCACGTGCCACATCCTGCCGGTGAAGCTCCCCGCTGTCAGATGAAAAGAAGCGGCTGGCAACTGCGCATGTGTCGGAGGAAGCATGGTGCTAGTCTACGGCTCTCCCCAGATCGGCAGAGGGCGTGCAGCGACCGGGGCAGCAGGGAGAAAATGTGGGGGGGAAAGAAGTTGTGAACCAGTGATGTCATTTGTGCATAAATGACATCACTGGTCGACAACAACTTAAATCAACTCAACTCTCAATTAGGGATGCAGCGGTATACTGTTTGAAGGTATACCACGGTTTGAAAAAGTCACGGTATCAAAACCACTAAGATTTGCCGTCATACCTTCCCCACGGTATCAGCTGTTTCCCCAAAACAAAGTGCCCAGGTTGCTTGTAGAGTGCAGCTTACGTGGCCCCTCCCCCTGGCTGCATGCCTACCTAGACTAGAGCACAGTAGAGCGGAGCTGTCCCTGACTGTATTTACAACCGTGTGTGTGATAATGGCTGAAGCAGGAGAACGCAAGGACCCCCCTGAACTTTCCCCCATTTAAAAAGACAACGTCGGCTGTATGGGAATATATATTGTAAAAACACAGATGGTCCGCACATAAATGTCCGCAATACCGCGATACCATGAAACCGTGGTATTTTTGTCCAAGGTTATCATACCGTCAAAAACTCATACCGCTGCATCCCTACTCTCAATAACTGTCAAACTAAATGAATGCCTGCAGGAATTAACAATACTAGTACTCTTATCGATACTGCTTAGCGATCCGGTAGTTTAACGGTACTATTATCGGTACTTTTTGTTATTTTTAAGACAAACAAATGGGACTGGTTGTTGTCGGTTCTTTTCATTATTTTTAAAAGGAGAAAGGGGGAAATGAGACAAATTAAGATCAGAAATTGCTTTATTTTCTCACACGAGTAGCAAACTGCAACAGCACTGTTTTTTTTTCTTTTAACAAAACACTTAAGACTATGTTTGCCATGGTGAAGGGGTTTGTGCTTGGACCAGCAGTAGAGGGAGGAGGGGTGGGAGTGGGACTGGGCTGGTTCATTGTAGCTGCAGGCTCAGCTTTAACAAAAAATGCAAAATCTTAATGCGTGCATTTTTATTATCCACTTAAATATCCTAAATTCTCCTACCACCACTGTGCCAATACCAACATTCAGCTCGAGAAAGCATAATAAAAATAAAGCAAGACAGTATCTGTCTGCTGCACTTCCCCCCAAATCACTAAATATCCCCCCTGCTCTAGAAGTAAAATTTCTGAACGACAACTGAGATGATCGCCGTCACCTGACGATCAGACTGTATTTATGATGATTAACACACCCCTACAGCTGGGAAATGTTGGCATCATTGACAGGAGATGATGGAGGGTGAGCTAGGAAGGATTTATTGCATTATACTTTTTAGAAAGTGTCGCTCAGCACATGGTCGCAGACGAAAAAGAAAGTGTCGCTCATGGTGTTGCATTTATACTTCAGTGAACGTTTGCCTCGGTTCAATGGTCACGTGACACTCGAACGATCTAAGTGCAGACAACGCCTCTTCCTCCTACATCCCTGCCCTGTAAAAACCTACATCTCTGCCTTCTATTCCACTGTAAAAAACCTACATCTCTGCCTTCTATTCCACTGTAAAAACCTACATGCTTGCCTTCTATTCCACTGTAAAAACCCACATCACTGCCTTCTAGTTCACTGTAAAAACTACATGCCTTCTATTTCACTGTAAAAACCTACATCCCTGCCTTCTATTTCACTGTAAAAACCTACATCCCTGCCTTCTATTCCACTGTAAAAACCTACATCCCTGCCCTCTATTTCACTGTAAAAACTTACATCCCTGCCTTCTATTCCACTGTAAAAACCTACATCCCTGCCTTCTATTCCACTGTAAAAACCTACATCCCTGCCTTCTATTCCACTGTAAAAACATACATCCCTGCCTTCTATTCCACTGTAAAAACCTACATCCCTGCCTTCTATTCCACTGTAAAAACTTACATCCCT
The DNA here is from genome assembly GCF_964638095.1 of Poromitra crassiceps. NCBI lineage: Eukaryota > Metazoa > Chordata > Actinopteri > Beryciformes > Melamphaidae > Poromitra > Poromitra crassiceps. The sequence goes on from NC_139624.1 coordinate 43,926,955, forward strand.
GCCTTCTATTCCACTGTAAAAACCTACATCCCTGCCTTCTATTCCACTGTAAAAACCTACATCCCTGCCTTCTATTCCACTGTAAAAACATACATCCCTGCCTTCTATTCCACTGTAAAAACCTACATCCCTGCCTTAAAAAAAAAAAAAAAAAAAAAAAAAAAAAAAAACGTAACGGACAAGCCCGTCTTTTATTGTCACACGAACACCACAATACATGCATGCGGTCACAACACACTCATGCTGACGGTGGGCGGTGAAAAGTGTCCTCTGCATTTAACCCATCCAGGCATGTCCTTTCCTCCGGGGGGCAGGCCAGGAGCAGTGGTCGCTTTCTCGTGCACCGCCCGGGGACCAACTTCGGATGTTGTCGTCACTGGTCGGATGATGATGACGATCTGATCTTCTGCATGTTTTTGGTGGGGGGGTTATATACGGAGGAACCCCCTGGGGGGTACGCGGAGAACATGCAAACTCCACACAGAGAGAAAGGCCCTTACGACGAGATAACCCACCTGGGCAGTAGGCACTGAAGATATGGGGGGGAACACAACCACAGCGCTCACAGTGTCCCAGGCGAGAATCGAACTCAGGACCTTCTAACTGTGAGGCGACAGCGCTACCGTACCTACACTTCTACTACACTGTAAAAACCTACATCCCTGCTTTCTATTCCACTGTAAAAACTTACATCCATGCCTTCTATTCCACTGTAAAAACCTACATTTCCATGTAAAAACCGACATCCCTGCCTTGTATTTGACTGTAAAAACCTACATTTCCATGTAAAAACCGACATCCCTGCCTTGTATTTGACTGTAAAAACCTACATTTCCATGTAAAAACCGACATCCATGCCTTGTATTTGACTGTAAAAACCTACATTTCCATGTAAAAACCGACATCCATGCCTTGTATTTGACTGTAAAAACCTACATTTCCATGTAAAAACCGACATCCCTGCCTTCAATTCCACTGTAAAAATGACACCCGTACAAATGTTTTGTAAGTAACTGTTTCTCTTCCCCTCCTCTCTCTCTCTCTCCCCAGTGGTTATCCATGGGATTTGGTTCTACGATAAGGAAGACTGTCAGCGCATTGCCCAGAGGATGAAGATGTGAGCGCTTATAAAAACAATAATAGTAAACTTGATTTATATAGCACTTTAAGAAAATAGTCTAAAATCAGATATATATAGTGAGTGGTGAATTATGGTATCCATCAATCAGCCAGTGTGGCTGAGAAAGTTTGTTTCGTGCCCTAATAGATGGAGGCTAAATACTCATGTATTTTCATAGTCTGCATTGCGGGTTTACAGATCACATTTAACTTTGGTCAACAAATGACAAGAGCACTAGTATGTTTTAATGAGCTTGGCTGCTATGGTGAGAGAACAGGTAAACTTTGCTTACCTTGCTATAAGGATATAAGGATAATTCTGCTCTGGAAAGCCCAATCTGACTGTTGCCACAAATCACACACTTCTGAAAGGGCTCAGTCTACTGATTTATTTACGGTAGTGTGTGTCTCAGAGTATCGGCGGGGTCTTGAAAAGTATTAAAAGTTGATCAATCAATTTAGGGAAAATTAAGACCCTTAACAAGTATTAAAAAGTCTTAATTGCCCTTTGAGATAAAATTTGTAGCTGTTTTTTTTCTGTTTTATTTTCTTTAAAAAAATGTCAGAACACTATACAAACAAGGCAAACGAACACGCTTAGACACAGGGAAAAACAAAAAACATCAACATTCAATGTTTCAACGTGATTACCAGCCGTATACGGTACTTATGTGCTTGTGAGAGATATTGTGCCTGGGGTCCCACACAAGGGGACCATGAGAAGCCAGTCAGGCAAGTCACACGTCACCCCTAATCTCCTCAAGGTAGGGTAGAAATGGGTCCCAAATGGTTGAAAACTTTATAAGTGAACTGGTCCTCAGGAACCGGAGTCTCTTCATCTGTATAACAGAGGTCATGTCTGTCAGCCACAGTTGGAAAGAAGGTGAAGAGGACTTCCATTCCTTCAGAATTAGTTTTTTGGCAACAGTTGTCCCCTGTGTCAGAGACTGTTGCACAGCTGTGGGGAAGTTCAAAGAGGACTCCGAGCAGTCAAAGATGGCGAGTTCTGCCTCTGGCTGAAGGGTTATTTTGTAGTACCAGTCAAATATTTTGGTTAGTGAAGGGCATTGTGCTGATGGGGTTAAATGAGTATATGATATCGTCCCATATCGATCGCAGACCCCTAATTGAATTGAGATTGTATTGTGGCAGACTTTGTGATATCGTATCGTTGTCCAAATAATAATATTGTATCGTGATGAAACTTGTGATTTACACGCCTATCGTTGATGTGACGAAAGTGGCGTTGAGGTCTTGAAAAAGTCTTAAAAAGGTCTTATACCCGTGTGTGTGTGTGTGTGTGTGTGTGTGTGTGTGTGTGTGTGTGTGTGTGTGTGTGTGTGTGTGTACACGTGTGTGTGTGTACGTGTACATGTGTGTAGTCTGACCCAGCAGGAGCAGACTCTGGCTCAGTCCCAGGGTGGATGGCTATCTCCAGGAGGAAGAAGAGTAGGAGCTGGAGGTGGTCAAGGGAAGGCAGTAGACATCCTCCAGATGCTGACCAAAGCACGCAGCGAGTACGACAAGGTAGGGACTCCCTGAAGAGCCTGCAGCAGGGTGGGAATTACATGGAGGCCATGGCCTCCGTTGCCCCTCCCTCTGGCCGTGATGCCCTGAGATCCCTAAGGCCACCTTGGCAGTGCCCTGCTACCAGCCTGCTACTGTCAGTTGCTTTAAAAGTGTCAGTGGTCTCAGTATAATGTAGCCTGCCATATGCAAAGGATGTGTAATTGAATCATTTTAACACACATTTCAAAAAAATCGCTCTTCATAATGTCAATAGAGCAATGGCCTTTGTGCCCTAAAAAAATTGCGATGCTGAAGGCTAGATTGCCTTGCCCGTAAAATTATGAAATTCCCACTCTGCCCTGCAGGCTAAGGAAAATACCAGAGTTGCAAGTGGGGCACGCGCAAATACCACCGTGACGTAATGATGTACCAAATCGGCCATTCATTTGAGGGCAGAAAAAAAGCAGGTTTGAACCCATAGAGGGCACTTATGCTGCTGAAATGACAGGGGTTTGTAAAATTGTAACAGATTGGTCTCAAATGTGGAGATTTTGACCAGAATCCTTCACATACCACCCCAAAAGCCATATATATTGGTTAAAAGCTGAAAAAAGTGTTTTGGCAGTAAGTTACACTTTAAAATAGATTACTTTAAGGGATTAGTTTGTTTTGTTTTATTTTCTAAATTCATATGAGGTGTGCATTTGCCATAAATGGATAAAAATTTTTTTGCAACAATTTGTGCACGTGCAGTGCACCTGCCCACACACTACAAGAGAATGGTAATTTCGGAGATGGAGACACACACAGGAATGTGTTTTTGACATGGAAATATAAAGAACATTTTACTTACAAACAAGACATTGATATTTCACACAACCATTTCTCTTGAAGCCCTGTGTGCTCTCTCTTTATGCTCTCTCTCATTTGAAAATGACCTCTGCTCTTGCGCCCCTGGACCTGTGCCCGGCTGGCCCATTCAGCAATCCCTCCATGTAAGCAATTGTTAACTACATTCAGAGTGATCCAGACAAATTGGCTCAGCAAGACGATTTTGAAGTATTCCAAAAGTAATCCAAAGTATTTCGAATACAAGTAATTTAATAATGTAATATAATAATGAGTAGATTCTAATGGAATACGTTACAAACTACATTTTAGAGCATGTATTCAGTAATCTGTAGTGGAATATTAGTAGTGGAATTGTTTTCATCTGCAAACACGTTGACATTCCGAAAGAGCCCAGCACAGAAATCTATCTGTCAATAATTCTGTCCGTTCTGATGGATCAGTGTGGCTGCAGCCTAAGACTGAAAACAAGAGCGATGCAGAGTTGGTCTTACATTTGTTGGACAGGTAAGCAGGCTAAAGGGTATTGGGTATACAGATGTTACTCATCTAACTTGGCCCTCTTACTGCCACGTGACTTTTGTAAAGAACCCACTTTTACCGCTGTGGCAGTACCGCAGCAAAGTGGCCAAACTAATTGACATATAGTTTGGCATTACCTACAGCCTGAACTGCTAGACCTCTGGGTTAGCTGATAACAGACCATCACAAACTATTGATTCCATTTGTTAGTTTCTATAGCTATAGTTAGTCTGTAGGATGGTTTATAAACATTTATAACAGTGTGCATTGCAATGAGATGCAAATCTTCACACAAAAACCTGGAAGAGAAAGATTTTCAGGCATGGTTGCGTGTTGGTGACATAAATGACCACATAAAAGACCAAGAAGCCTACTGTGTGCAGTCTGTAACCAAGAAGTATACTGTGCAGTCTGTAATACAGTAAGGCATTTAAGCTACTGTATGCACTATGGGCATCATGCTAGTGATGTGTCACCACTCAGTGGCCCCCCAGTGGTAAAACACTCAAGTGATGGACTTCTTCTCACTCTGCTTGCTTTTGCTTTCACATATTGCTTTTTTGTCACCTTAAAGACGAGCTGAACCCAAAGATTATTTTATTTTATTTCAGTTCACATCCCTGGTTATTCAGTGCACCTGTTTAACCATGTATGCCAAATTATTCACAAAAATCAAATTTCTTTAGTTTTTCACACTTTTTTGCTTCAAAAGTTAATTTGTCAGGATTTCATTCATAACTGTAATCTACTGTATGCTGACATAACAAATAACTATCAAATCTCTACCCAATTTCGACCAATCATATCACAACATGACAGCTGTCAATCAATCTTCATTGCGAGAAGAAAATGATGTGCAGACAAAATGGCTGCCTACTAGGCCTAGTGCGTGTAACATGGGCAGACTTATCTAGACCATAAATGTTAGTATATTTGGCCAATAAGTGTGTAAAATACAAAATAAAACAAACAGTAATGTCTTTGTTTAATATAGAATGCAAAGACATGTTAACTGACTTGTTAAACTCGCATTCCAAGAATAACGTTACCTCGGCCCCTCGGACATTCCAAGCCAGCAGGTGGCACATTTGCCTCGGTTTTGAAACAGCAGTACGTGCGGAGGCAGCCAGTTCCTCTGTTCTCTGCGGATCCCACTCGCGTAGTGCCAGAACACGCTGAATCCCACTGGATTTGGAGGCAGAACACCCCATACAAGTGCCAGGATTGGCCAACGCGAACTCCTGTCCCCAGAACTGTCAAATCAAATCATCCACACGCTATGTCCTGCCTCACGGCCCTGTTCCAGTCAAAGCAAAGTTTATTTTCATTCGGATACATTATCACAGATGCTGAGATATCACTTCAGCTCATCTTTAATGGTATAACTCAGAGGTTTTCAAAGTGTGAGACGGGCCTCCCCAGGGGGGCTCCAAGCAGTTTCAGTGGAGGCTCAATGAATGGAAATGAAAAAATATCACATTAGTTATTAAAAGGATATCTCATAGAATAGCCTAAATGTGTGTGATTTTGTTAAAGAGATAGTTCAAAGATAGATGTAGTTTTGGGGAATTTGACAGTTTCCCCCTACTTTCCTATGGTCCGAACAAATAAATGCCTTGAGACAGACCTTTTTATGTATTTATGTAGGCTATTTTAGCTGAATTGTTGAGTGTCTGGATTAAATGACATAATCATTATCCCATAGGCGTCCAGGAATTTTAGCGAGGGGGGCTCTTTTTTCCAAACTTTGTCTAGGGGAAGGCCCACAGTCTCAGACTTTGAAAACCCCTGGTATAACCAGTTAGGGCTCAGGGTGGCAATAAAAAGGTTTTGGAAGCATTACATTCAATTCAAGATTCAAGATTCAAGATTATTTTAATTTGTCCCGAGGGAAATTTGTCTTGGACATACAGGCTGCCACATAGGTACACAGTGCCATAACAAAAACAACAAAAAAAAAAAACAATAGTGCATAGCACACCAGTGCCGACATGTGCAAATACACAACCAAAGTGCAAACATCAATAATTTACAGTACAATCAACAATACATTACCTATGACCTGAGTTTAGGAGACTGACTGATATGGGGATGAAAGAGTATTTGTATCTGTTGAGGTGTCTTGGGGAATTTGATGATACCGTGTATATATACACTTTGAGACGACGACAACAACAACAACAATTGGACGGACAAACCCCATCTTTATTAGTCACAGAAACACATCAATGCAGAGGTGCCGTGACATTTGTCTTCCGCGTTTGACCCACCGTGGCTTGTCCTTTTCCATGGTCCGGCCAGGAACGGTGTCCAGCTGCAACCAGGGGAACCAACTTCTTCCAACCGCCGCTGGTCAGACGACGATCTTCTGCATGTTTTTAGTTGAGGGTTATATATGGAGGAAACCCCAGGCGAGCACGGGGAGGACATGCAAACTGGCCCTTTCTCACGAGATAACCCACCTGGGCACTAGGCACCGAAGGCATGGGGAGACATACCACCAGTGTCAACAGCGTCCCACGCAGGAATCGAACCCAGGACCTTCTTGCTATGCCACCATGCCCCCCAACCCCCCCTCCCACACACACACACACACACACACTTTTTTTTATAACAAATGTGTTACCTGAAATTCATGACTCAATCCTTCAATAACACAGATGATCCCATTCTTAAAATGTACAGGTTTTGAGACCTTTTTGAGATATTTTTTACAACTCCATATTTGGTAATATGACAAGGATTATGCACATTTTAGGTAAAAACACAATGATCCTGTCTGATTTTGAACCTGATTTTTTTTCTGATTTTGAAAGAATTTTATGGCTCAATTCCACCACATTTTACAGCCCTGCACAGCCCGTCACCACTCGGCTCTACTTGTTTCAACTCGATGGACGTTCTGCTTCGACCGCCGTTCATCTGCCCCCACCCACCCCCGCCCACAGCTGGTCGTCATAGCGACCGCATATCTGTCCTTCGCTCATGGCCGAAGTAGGCTATAACATAACCAGTGTTGGGGGTAACTCATTACAAAAGTAACATATTACATGTAATATATTACTTTTAGCAGTAACTCAGTAATATAACTTATTACTTATAGGATTTCAGTAATATTATACCAGTTACTTTCTCAAGTAACTCAAGTTACAAATTGAGTTACATTTTATTAAATCAAAGCACATATTTAAAAAAGATAAAATCATTTCCTAATCAAACTGTGTGTTTTTATGCAAATAACCATTATATATGACAATAACAAAGGAAAAGAATAACATTTAGAATTTTGGATTGTTTACACTGACTTCAAGGCGGTTTAAATTATTTTTCTGGATGGTTCCGGGGCGGCGATGTCATTCTACTGCTGCTGTTGTTTTGGTAAAAGTAATGCAAAAGTAGTGTAATAAGTAACGAGTTACTCTACACAGACAGTAATATTGTAGAGTAACTTATTACTTTCAAATGAAAGTAACTAGTAATATGTAGTATATTACATTTTGAAAGTAACTTGCCCAACACTGAACATAACATTACAATTAAATCCATCCACAGAACTTTTAAACTGTTTATGAAATACTGGTGCCTCTAAATGACCTACAGTGTACATGGGCGAATGTGACAATCGACCAGGAGAATGGATATCACTTTGTAGTTAGTCAAACTCACAGGCATGCGCTGTGCTGTGCGGGGACGGGAGAGGCGCAACAGAGTGAAGCCTCTACCCCGCGGCCTCTCACCAGGCAAGACCGCGGCTTCACCAAACACCCGCTGCGGCCTAGCGGAGCGCTGCAGCCTCCACTCAGCTACAGAGCTCCCTGAGCGAGCAGCGGACTTTTTTCTCAGACAATCGAACACCCGCACGATTTTATTTCACCGGAGGCGAAGGCAGCAACACAAAAGACTGATGGAAATATACATAACAGAAGAGAAGGTAAGCCCACTAAACTGGTATGCAGCCGCCAGCATTGCATATGACAGTCAGTAGACAGAGTAAACATGATTCTGCCTGACCAATCAGTCGTCAACAATGTTTTCACGTCACCATATGAACCCGGGTTCACAGAATAGAACCACGACGAGGCAGGTACTAAAAGTAGCACGACTCGACCCCAATACAACCCGGGCAGGGACAGTTTAAACCGGTGGAATGAGACAATTTATCGAGTCGAGCGGAGCGGGATCGCGCTACTACCTGCGGTGGAATTGGGCCATTTGTGGAAGAAATTTGGTCCCAAGGGGAATTTCTGTACATGTCTATCCTCTTACTGACCAGTAGGAGGCACCAGATCATGTCAGAAAAGCAGTGTCCCTCCTTGTGGAAATTTGATTCTATCTTCACTCACATTGTCTTCCCCACGCCTTTCTCTATCCATCCAATTGTCTCCTCTGTCACACCCTGCATGTCCTGCCTTCCTGAGGCTCTCCTACATCTCTTTCTGTCTCCATGTCTTACGCTCCCTCTCCATCATTCTCAATGCCTTGCATTCTGCCTGTCATCCTCTCTCTCGCTGTATCTCCCTGTCATCCTCTCTCTCTCTGTCTGTATCTCCCTGTCTCTTTCTCAGGTGGGGAAGTCTAGTTCAGAGCCAAAGGAGATTGGTGGCAGTAGTGTTCTATATGGAAAACCAAACCTGATCAAACCCATACCTGTTAAACCTAACACTCAGGTAATACACGCATAACACATTCATACCTGTTAAACCTAACACTCAGGTAATACACGCACAACACATTCATACCTGTTAAACCTAACACTCAGGTAATACACGCATAACACATTCATACCTGTTAAACCTAACACTCAGGTAATACACACATAACACATTCATACCTGTTAAACCTAACACTCAGGTAATACACGCATAACACATTCATACCTGTTAAACCTAACACTCAGGTAATACACGCATAACACATTCATAGCTGTTAAACCTAACACTCAGGTAATACACACATAACACATTCATACATGTTAAACCTAACACTCAGGTAATACACGCATAACCCATTCATACCTGTTAAACCTAACACTCAGGTAATACACACATAACACATTCATACCTGTTAAACCTAACACTCAGGTAATACACGCATAACACATTCATAGCTGTTAAACCTAACACTCAGGTAATACACGCATAACACATTCATAGCTGTTAAACCTAACACTCAGGTAATACACACATAACACATTCATACCTGTTAAACCTAACACTCAGGTAATACACGCATAACACATTCATAGCTGTTAAACCTAACACTCAGGTAATACACGCATAACACATTCATAGCTGTTAAACCTAACACTCAGGTAATACACGCATAACACATTCATAGCTGTTAAACCTTCAGTAACACTCAGGTAATACACGCATAACACATTCATACCTGTTAAACCTAACACTCAGGTAATACACGCATAACACATTCATAGCTGTTAAACCTAACACTCAGGTAATACACGCATAACACATTCATACCTGTTAAACCTAACACTCAGGTAATACACGCATAACACATTCATAGCTGTTAAACCTAACACTCAGGTAATACACGCATAACACATTCATAGCTGTTAAACCTAACACTCAGGTAATACACGCGTAACACATTCATACCTGTTAAACCTAACACTCAGGTAATACACGCATAACACATTCATACCTGTTAAACCTAACACTCAGGTAATACACACATAACACATTCATAGCTGTTAAACCTAACACTCAGGTAATACACGCATAACACATTCATAGCTGTTAAACCTAACACTCAGGTAATACACGCATAACACATTCATACCTGTTAAACCTAACACTCAGGTAATACACACATAACACATTCATAGCTGTTAAACCTAACACTCAGGTAATACACGCATAACACATTCATAGCTGTTAAACCTAACACTCAGGTAATACACGCATAACACATTCATAGCTGTTAAACCCAACACTCAGGTAATACACGCATAACACATTCATAGCTGTTAAACCTAACACTCAGGTAATACACGCATAACACATTCATACCTGTTAAACCTAACACTCAGGTAATACACACATAACACATTCATACCTGTTAAACCTAACACTAAGGTAATACACGCATAACACATTCATAGCTGTTAAACCTAACACTCAGGTAATACACGCATAACCCATTCATACCTGTTAAACCTAACACTCAGGTAATACACGCATAACACATTCATAGCTGTTAAACCTAACACTCAGGTAATACACGCATAACCCATTCATACCTGTTAAACCTAACACTCAGGTAATACACGCATAACACATTCATACCTGTTAAACCTAACACTCAGGTAATACACGCATAACACATTCATACCTGTTAAACCTAACACTCAAGGTAATACACGCATAACCCATTCATACCTGTTAAACCTAACACTCAGGTAATACACGCATAACACATTCATAGCTGTTAAACCTAACACTCAGGTAATACACGCATAACACATTCATAGCTGTTAAACCTTCAGTAACACTCAGGTAATACACACATAACACATTCATACCTGTTAAACCTAACACTCAGGTAATACACGCATAACACATTCATAGCTGTTAAACCTAACACTCAGGTAATACACGCATAACACATTCATAGCTGTTAAACCTAACACTCAGGTAATACACGCGTAACACATTCATACCTGTTAAACCTAACACTCAGGTAATACACGCGTAACACATTCATACCTGTTAAACCTAACACTCAGGTAATACACACATAACACATTCATAGCTGTTAAACCTAACACTCAGGTAATACACGCATAACACATTCATAGCTGTTAAACCTAACACTCAGGTAATACACGCATAACACATTCATAGCTGTTAAACCCAACACTCAGGTAATACACGCATAACACATTCATAGCTGTTAAACCTAACACTCAGGTAATACACGCATAACACATTCATACCTGTTAAACCTAACACTCAGGTAATACACACATAACACATTCATACCTGTTAAACCTAACACTAAGGTAATACACGCATAACACATTCATAGCTGTTAAACCTAACACTCAGGTAATACACGCATAACCCATTCATACCTGTTAAACCCAACACTCAGGTAATACACGCATAACACATTCATAGCTGTTAAACCTAACACTCAGGTAATACACGCATAACCCATTCATACCTGTTAAACCTAACACTCAGGTAATACACGCATAACACATTCATAGCTGTTAAACCTAACACTAAGGTAATACACGCATAACCCATTCATACCTGTTAAACCTAACACTCAGGTAATACACGCATAACCCATTCATACCTGTTAAACCTAACACTAAGGTAATACACGCATAACCCATTCATACCTGTTAAACCTAACACTCAGGTAATACACGCATAACACATTCATACCTGTTAAACCTAACACTCAGGTAATACACGCATAACACATTCATAGCTGTTAAACCTAACACTCAGGTAATACACGCATAACCCATTCATACCTGTTAAACCTAACACTCAGGTAATACACGCATAACACATTCATACCTGTTAAACCTAACACTCAGGTAATACACGCATAACACATTCATACCTGTTAAACCTAACACTCAAGGTAATACACGCATAACCCATTCATACCTGTTAAACCTAACACTCAGGTAATACACGCATAACACATTCATACCTGTTAAACCTAACACTCAGGTAATACACGCGTAACACATTCATACCTGTTAAACCTAACACTCAGGTAATACACGCATAACACATTCATAGCTGTTAAACCTAACACTCAGGTAATACACGCATAACCCATTCATACCTGTTAAACCTAACACTCAGGTAAAACACGCATCACGCATTCAATTTCATGTATCTTTTTCCTCTAAAAAAATACAAAATCACATGGTGTTGAAGTAAGCGCTACAAGTTTAGGAACAGTCATCTGAGGTCGGCCCCTTCTCCCCCGCCCCCCTCCCCATATGCAAAGACTAACAGTAACTCCTCATTGGTCTATCCTCTCATGCTACAAATGGACATTGTGCTAAATGGACACACCTGTCACGTATAGAAGCGGCTGCACCACTTTAAAAAAATCAATGAAACACCTTGAATCTTGCATGAAACATGTCAGCGCTTGCTGCACTCAGTTACTGCAATATCCTACAGTATATTGACTGGACTTTCTTTCTTTCCTATCATTCTCTTCCCTTTATTCCTTCTCATATCCACTCACACATCTGCACATCAGTGTTTACTCTAGGTTTGCTGCTTTGGGGGGGATGGGGCGGGGCGGGGGATTGGGGGGCCTGTATGCTCTGCCCTTCGTGGAGCACAGAGAGGAGAGAAACTAGCATGACAGCAAAATGCAGTGGCCACTGAGCTGAAATGAAACAGGTGCACATCAATTATAGCCTGGGTCCACCTTGATTTGGCTGCTCTTGATGGAAATGAGTGTACGAGTTGACAATTCATTCTGAATATCAGGCTACATAAATTAGGCAAATAAAATAAACATATTTTGATTATTTTGGGGGGTTGGTGGGCCACCCCCTCAAGACAATGGTAGGGGAAATACTGCACATACACACACACACACTCTGACCCGCACACTCATAAAACACAAATTTATATTTTTTTGTTGCTGTCTCTTGCCCTGTAAAGACTTTTATTTATACAGGGGGAGTCTCACTGAGAGCAATGCTCTCTTTTTCAGGAGCGCCCTGTTCACATTCACACACATTCACACCTGGAAGCTGACCAGTACAACCACTGTCTGATCTGCTGGCCACTGAGCAGCTCCACAGGAGCGGTTGGGGTTAAGGGCATTGCTCAAGGGCACCTCAGTGGTGGTAATGAGGGAGGTACAAGTGCGGCTTTTTCACTTTCCCTTCCCGGATTTATCCTGCCGGTCCTGGGATTGAACCGACGACCTTCCGGTCACAAGCTCGCTTCTCTAACCTTTAGGCTACCACTGCCCTCATTGCAGTTAGCCTGTTAAAAATGCCTTCTAAATAAATGTGTCTTGGCTTGACTTGACCTCTTCCCTCTTTCTCCTCATCCAGGACAGTGAATGTGGTGAGCCCAGGTCTCTCTCTTTAGCCACTCTGTTTGGATCTCAACATCAACATGACCATGCCTCCAAACCTGAACCCATCTCCCCTTTGGCCACCTCTGTGACGGGGTCAGTAGTTACCAACAGCAACACAAGGAGCTTTGCTCGCCCAAGTGTGGCCCGCACTCTGACGTACGATGACCCTGCGGGGCCTGGGAGCAGTGCCGGCCCCAAGGGAGGGAAGAGCCCCGTCGCTGGGGGGTCAGACTCTGGCGTCAGAGCTGTATTTGGGGGTCAAATGATTGAAGCAGGGACAGGGGGTACCATGGGTGTCAGGGGCCCCATTCTTGGGGCTCCAGGAATCGGGCTCCCCGGGTCGGGATTGTGTGTTGTTGCAGGCATGCCAGCGAGTCCCACTACCATCCACCAGCACCAGCAGAACCAGCCCCAGCACTGCGCAGCCATCGAGGAGCTCATTCAGGGACAGAGAGGGGTCGGTGGGGTGCTTCAGACCGTATCCGAGTCCCCCGAGAACAGGCTGTGTGAGAACGGGCTGCCCCTGGAGCACCACCACCACAACCATCTTCACCACCATCTTCACCAACAGCACCACCATCTTCACCAACAGCACCACCATCTCCGTCAACAGCAACAACTTCAAACTGACCCAATCCAGAGGCTTTTCCAGACCCAGCCACCTCTTCCTCCCTCCTCTTCTTCCACTGCTCCTTGTTGCTCCAACCTCCCTCCCCTACAGCAGGCCCCACCTCTCTCCTCTGCCCAGCCCTTATTGGTGGATTGTGTGGCTTATTCCCACGCCCAGCACGGCCAACCATTGTTTCCCACATCGCATCTCTTCAGCACATCTAAGCCCCACCCGGTGCCCCACCACAACAGCCAAACAGCCTCGGCTGCACAGGGAACAGGTGGGACATCTTTCAGTTTATGTAAAAAGGTAAAAAGGGCATGAGTATGTCTGAGGAAGGGCTTTTTCCCTGAACCATGACACGCTTTGTGGGAACAATAAATTGTGGGAGCAGCATTTGCCAGTGTGCAGACTCTATTTTTGTTGCCACATCTTTCAGTTTATACTTAAAAAAATAAGCACTGTACATATATGAGGTTTTCACATGACAGCAGTAATACGCTATGAATAAATCTGAGGGACCCCCAGTTCTTTCCTTGAAACTGACTGACCAAATGTACCACATATGCTGTCCCATCAATAATATACATGGTAAATAAATAAGGAAGTAATGAGAAAGCTATGATGACATTTCAAACATCAACATTTTTCTAATGATATTTCCCCCACTGTAGCAGGCCCTGTGGCCCAGCAGGTGCCAGGTTTGATGCCATCTCAGGTGACCAGTGGCCATGGTCTACAGCCTTTACAAGGTATGTCTCCAGTTAACTGGAACACAGTGAATATCTTGTCACACAAACTAGTTAGCGTTTGCATAAATTTAATAAACAATGAGATTAGATACACAGCTTGGATTCATTTCCAACAGAGATGATGTCTTTGCCTATCTATGCCTATCTATTAATCTATCCAATATATCAGTCAATCTCTAGTCTGTCAAAATAAAGTCAATCAACCAATTATTGAGTCAATTCACAGGTATATGTATTATGTATATATCTATCAGGCAATCTGTTTTTCTATCTAAACTCTAAATGTCTCCTCGAGTATGCCTGTTTGTCTAAACAATTTAAATAAAGCCAATTACAATACCCGGTCACTCTTGCTCTCATGTCAGGTCTGGCCCCCCAGATGCCAGGTGTGGTGTCACCTCACGAGCTCCTTCAAAAGCTGCAGCTGGTCCAGCAGGAGCAGAGGCTGACTTCCCATCATCCCTCCCCACTCTGTCCAGGACTGGCCCCTCGATTTCCAGGCGCAGCCTCAACTCAAGGCCCGCGCCCAAACCAGTCCACAGCAACTACAGCCCATAATGCTGCACTGCCGTTTCAGGTAAATACTGGTTTGACTGTTAGCTTTTTTCTTTTACTTGTTTCTTATTGGTGTTAGTATTTAGATTGCTGGATCTGTCGGGATCTCACCTAGAAATGTGAATGTCACTCAAAGTCACATACCAGTAAGTTTCCTAATAAATGCAGCTACACAGATAACACATCCATGAGAAAGGTGGGAAGACTCTGTACTCTAATTATTTATTCAATAAATCCATATATATGCATATTTATTGCAAGATTATTATTACTATTTAATATTAATATTACTTCTTTTTTTTCATAAAGGGGAAGAAACCTTGTGAGTGCCATAGAGTCCCTTAGAACCCTCTTCCGGGTTCTGCATGGGACCTAAGGGAGTGAATCCAGACGCTTCATAAAATTCTTATAGAAAGAGTTTTACTTGGACAAACCAAGCGATTCAGCAAAATCGAACAAAACAAACAAATTCAACAAAACGAGAGATACAACCCACTAACCCCCCCCCCAATGTTCTATGGTCACTCGCGATTCATCTCATAACTGATTCGCTTGGTTTGTCCAAGTTACAGTGAACCGTTTTTACAGTATAAGGATTTGATGAAGTGTCAATGGAAAAATGAATGGGGAATTCACTTCCTTGGGTCCCATGCGGAACTCAGAAGAGCACGTGACAGGCACTCTATAGACACAATAGCACTGACTGTCCCTCCCTCTCCAGGTCATTTCCCCTCAGCGTATACCAGCCACTGTGGCTCCCAACCTGCTCCTCTCTCCCAGTGTCTTCTCTCTGGCCATGTCCTCTGGTGGGGCGTCAGTTGGCCCCCAGAACAGCTGCCCTGTTCCCACCACCATGTCCAGACCCCCACTACAGGAAGAGCTCAGGGTTCTGTCCAGAAGCCAGCTCCAAGCCACACTGCTGCACATGATTCAGGTTAGAATTACCTGCTGTCGCAGTCATGATCAGTATTGGACTGAAGACTAAACATGAGTTTCACATACTGTATATTTTGATGCATTCTGTTTTCTTTACATTTGGAGTCGTTGTAAACAGTAAATACACGTATTGTCAGTTGCAATTGGTTAACATACAGGAGGTCCAAAACGTTATTTTCCATCTTCAAGCCACATGTTTTGACAACACAGGTGACTATAACAAACATTTTGGTGGGCAAATAAAACTCTTCAGTTGCTAATTGTATCATTTACATGATGTGTGATGATGCATGCTCCTGTGTTTCAGACTGACAGCTCATTCCTGGACACCATCTATGAAGCCTATGTCAGCCGCCATGCTAAAGACACCAGCAGCAAGTACTGAAGAACCTTCACACCTTCCTATCTGTACATACAGCCTATCCAGAACCCTATTTGGATAGTTATACCACTGAAATCAGTGAGGCCAACTCTCACCCATACTACCTATGCACCACTTCCTCCTCCTAAACGCACACACAAACACGCATATCTCTTCTACACTGCTGCATTCAACTCATTATTCTACAAGGAAAAGGCATGTATCACATCAGTCATATCAGAAATGCAGAGCTTTTCGCATTCTACCTGGTGACTCCTGGGTGGAGTCACCCAACCCTCTAGTTGAGACCCACTGATTTTGGCACCCGTCTGATATAACCCACTAGTGTTTACCATACCTGATATATATATATATATATATATATATATATATATATATATATATACAGTATATATATATATATAAATGTGTGTGTGTGTGCACACGCATATTTATATATGTATTTATTTATGTATGTATATATATATATGTATGTATGTATATATAGATATATATATAGATATGTGAAAATAGACAACCTAGTTCAGTCCCAGACAGTGAAGGAGGTAACAAAATGTATATTGCAACCTCAGTTATCCTAAGGTGCTTGAATTACATACAGTAGTAACCTGTGCAAAACACATTTGTTTTGTTCACAAAGTGTAGCTGAAATTGTCCCTTTGTAAATGTGTTTCTTCACTCCATCAGACATCAAACACCCGCCAGCCCTATGGGCTATCAAAATTAGTCTTCCTAATCTAACAACTAAGGAGTTGAAGGACATGCTCAAATAGAGTTGAAACTGACTTGACTTGTAATGTAAAATGGAAAACCTTTTTCTTTCTTTTTTTGCATGGATGTTGATGGAATATGTTGGATGTCATAGTTTCAAATCTTTTACATTGAGTTCTTAATTTACTTGCTGAAGAAATAAGGTTAAGATTTTTTTTTTTGCCATGGTAAATCTTGGGATATTTTATGATCTGAATACTTTTAAAGCTATAATTAGCATCAATGTGGCACATTGTCTTTTTTTGTTTTTATTCCTCAACAGGCACTTGCCACAGTGTGGTGTAAAATGTTTCTGCATTGGTATTTTAGTTAACTGACATGAACAATTAACTATTTGTTAATTGTTCTTTAAATGAAGTACCAATATCAGTATTTTTCTTCACAGCACTTGGTAACTTAATTGACAAAAGTGCTTTGTTTTTATTTTTTGTCTTTTTGTTATAATTATTAAGAATTCAAAATATGGTATCCATTCAACTTGAAGCAACAAGGAACCTACAACAGGAGATTGTCAACCTGCCCTACCTCACAGAGAGCTAGTTTGGGGGTGTACAGTACCTGTGTTTTTATTTCATGGCAGATTGCTGTGTGATTGGACAGTTTTAAAGGTTAGATTAGGTAATCCAGTCAGAATTTTAGTTGCAGTTCACCTTCAACCCAGGCAGGGTTTTTTAGTAATACTGTACCTTTGACAGAACAACATAATGACATGTCAGTATCCAGATGGTTTGCACAAGATCTGTTTTTCAGCTAGAACCATTTTTTCCACATAGTTTAATGATTTGCATTCATGCCAGCACAGTTCCTAAACATTCTCGCAGGTAAGACTAGCCAGGCACATATGAATCACCATCAGCTCTTAAAATAGGTGCTCACTGTAAGTGATGATGACCTGTCAGGTTACACGAGAATGTTTATTGGTGGTTAAACTTGGTTGTTTTTGGATTGCCTGGTTAAAGAGGGTATAAATAAGATAAAATCGAGAAGGT
Organism: Poromitra crassiceps; assembly: GCF_964638095.1. Classification (NCBI taxonomy): domain Eukaryota; kingdom Metazoa; phylum Chordata; class Actinopteri; order Beryciformes; family Melamphaidae; genus Poromitra; species Poromitra crassiceps. The sequence continues at coordinate 43,945,051 of NC_139624.1, forward strand.
TTACAGATAAAAGTGATTGAAGCACAGCCCTGACTCAAGTTTACTATAGAAACAAATACCATGCATTTGCAAAACAAGATAAAAATGTCAGGCCAAGTTCATCATTCAGTGTCTCTACAATATAGATTCCAGTCTGTTTAATCTTGTCAACCATACGTTCTGCCTTTAGAAAGTTAAGATCATTTGTTTTGTGTGATCCAACATTTTCTAATAGGTGTCCATTTTCAAAACTGTTCCTGCAATTTGCTTTAGCTTGCAGACTACACTGATTGATAACCAGCCTATACAGTAGCTACTAGAGTATACAAAAACAACAAATTACAAAAAAAGTTACAAAAAATACTATTTTTTCCCTATTTTTCTACTGTACGAGCAAAATGTATTGTCATAGTACAACCAGCATGTAATGTTAAATGAATTGTTTAGGTACTGTGTACAGCACAAGCACGAATTCATTCACGCATACAGCATTATCTGATTTGATCTGTTTTCTTCTTCTTTTAATTAAAAAAAAATGCGTCACATTTTAAAATTTGTTTGTTTTTTCTAAAACATTGTCATTTAATAAAATGATCAGACATTGGATGTTAGAGAACATTTTTTACATAAAGGTTGTATTTCTTTTTGACAAGAAAATAATTTGAATTGGATAATAAATGTTTAAACTCCTTCTGTCTTTTTGTCCTGTCTTCAGAAGGGTCTTCATGGCTGAGAAATATTATTTTATTATTCAAGGTAGATATAGTACCATGATCACAGTAAGGTACCCTCTTGTTATTGCCATAATGTCACATCATTACATGCTTTTGTCGTAATGAATAGTACAACATACTGTAATCTCAACAGTGATTAATCAACCTCTGACTTCTCACACACACCCAGCAGTATCGAAAGACCTTGTCCAATTAACAGTAGTCGTTACAGAACATTAGTTTTTCCCATATGACATATCACTCCCTGTGTTTGTCACGCACAATAAAGCACAGAGTACAAGCCAATAAACCACAGTTGCTCGCTTTAGAGTGTTAACGCAACAGAACAGTGGATTTGACATTGTTAACAGGACAGAGAGAGGAGTCAGGAAACTCAACTCCAGAAACCGTCTCGTACCTGAAAGATCACAGGTTCGATCCCTGCAACCGCCAATGCCCTTGAGCAAGACATTGAACCCCCACTGCAAGTTGTCCTGTATAAGAGTGTCAGCTAAATATCTCAAATGAAAATCTAATTTTAGGGTTAGAATAGCAAGCAGAAACAAATAAAAAGGAGAAATAGAGTTGAGGAAAAAGATGGACACTAAAAAACTAAACACTTGTGGATGTAGGAAAAGTATTGATGTTCATGCATTTCAACGTTGACTATTTCGCATCTCTTAGATTATTTTGGCATTCATCAGTCAACAGCATCTAAAAATAATTCACCACTGAATCATATCAATAGACTATCCAGTTAGTACTGCAAGGCTCTCTCATTGCATTACAACATTGTCATGTGGTTTTGCTGGGAATCTTAGTGTGTATCCTGCTAGGGTGTTTGTTTTCCATCTTTGCCCTGCATTTCCATATTGTCCAAAACTATGTACTGTACTGTATCAGCAAAAAGCATGTTTTTCAGTGAGGAAGAAAATGAACTACTGTGCTTGAATTATTTTTTACAGCACTGGTGATGAATAAATTTGTGTTTTCATTGGTTTTGTATTTTCATATCCCTTCCATGTCCAGAAAGCAGTCTCTCCCTTGAGAAAAGTCACAGGATTATTCCCATGCAACAATTTGTAGGTGAGGAAATGAACTGAAAACAAACCCATTAGACAAATAGGAACTGATTGATTGATTAATTGACAGCCTGATTGACTAATTCATACAAGATGCCTCCTAGAGGAAGTCACCATCACAGTGGTGGTAATGACCTGTCAATCATTGCATTTTCAGTCACACATCTATTGGGAAAAGCCTATCTATGATCCCCCTCCACACACAATTCTAGACATCCATTTTGGAAAGTAGATCTTACTTGAGTTTACCTGATGCTCATAATAAAGTAATATTCCAAAAATAATGCAGTATTTTTCCTTTTGCATTCACCCTATGTAGCTACAAGGTATTTAGGCTACAAGCTACCACCTTCTTAGAACTGTGTCTGGGCTAAAAGTGAAAGAGAAAGCATATGCACATAATTTTCACTTAATGCACCAATTGTATCATAACCAGGGCATGGTGGCACAGTGGTAGCACTGCCACCTCACAGCACGAAGGTCCTGGGTTCTATTCCCGCTTGGGTCGCTGTGGGCACTGAGGGTGTGTGTCCCCCCATGTCCTCAGCGCCTACTGCCGAGGTGGGCTAGCTCGTCAAAAGGGCCTTTCTGTGAGTTTGCATGTTCTCCCCGTCCTTCCCTGGGGTTTCCTCCAGAAAAGAAAAAAGAACATGCAAGAAGGCATCGTTTGACTAGCAAAACATCTACACACACACACACACATCCTGAGTGCGGGTCAGATTGTAGACCTACTTTACTAGATCAAACACACCTACACTTTACTCAGTGTCTGTTCAGTTGTACCTCTGTCTAGCAATATGAGATTGTTATTGGTTATATCAGATTGTGATCATTTCAGTTGTAGTTTTAGTCTGACAAGCTTTTGTTGGGAGGGGGGGGGTTAAGTTAAGATCTAGTTTAACTACTTTTCATCTGGATGCAGCTAGTAGTTTTGGTAAACTACAGTTTTGAAGAAGTTTCCCCAACACTGGCAGCAGCCTCTCATCATGTGGAAGGTTGTGGGTTCAAATCCAGGCTTGTCTTTTCCAAAGTCTTAAAACCTCAAAAGCAAGGGGAAGAAATTTCCAGTAGAACACACGTCCATTGTGATTTACTTCAAACCGCAATTTCTGAAGCTTTCCATCCATACTGTTATTTACTTTGTAATGACTTTTACATTGAGGTTAACATTCTACAATCCAATGCCAAGATGTTATGGTTGAGAAACAAACAGTTCTGCACAGTCAGACTTTGCTATCACTGAACTTTTATTTATGATGTTTGGTTGGACAGAGAGGCTTGCTCCCGCTGCAGACAGTGGAGGGCGCTCTTCAACAGGTTAGATGCAGCGGTGCTTCTTCAGATTAGAAGACTGAGCGAACATTCTCACAGCGGCCACACCAGTAGCCCGTTCCAGTGTGGATGCGTTTGTGTGTTGTTAGGTTACCTGAGCGACTGAAACTGCTCCCACATTGGTCACAGTGGAAGGGCTTCTCTCCAGTGTGAATGCGTTTGTGTGTCGTTAGGTCACTTGAGTCACTGAAACTGCTTCCACATTGGTCACAGTGGAAGGGCTTCTCTCCAGTGTGAATGCGTTTGTGTGTTGTTAGGTCATTTGCCCGACTGAAACTGCTTCCACATTGGTCACAGTGGAAGGCCTTCTTGCCAGTGTGAATGTGTTTGTGTGTTGTTAGGGCACTTGACCGACTGAAACTGCTACCACATTGGTCACAGTGGAAGGGCTTCTCTCCAGTGTGAATGCGTTTGTGTCTCGTTAGGTCACCTGAGCGACTGAAACGGCTGCCACATTGGAAGGGCTTCTCTCCATTGTGGATGCGTTTGTGTGTTGTTAGGTCACTTGACTGACTGAAACTGCTACCACATTGGTCACATTGGAAGTGCTTCTCTCCAGTGTGAATGCGTTTGTGTTTTGTTGAGTCACTGAAACTGCTTGCACTTTGGTCACAGTGGAAGGGCTTCTCTTCAGTGTGGATGTGTTGATGTCGTCTTAGGTGACTTGAGTCTCTGAAAGATTTCCCACAGTGCTGACAAGAGTAAGATAGATCTCTCCCCTGAGTGAAATCTCTGATGACGCCTTAAGGTGTGAAGGCTTGTGAATGTCTTGTCACACTGACGACAGTGGTGTTGTCTGGGTCCGCTGGTGTATCTCTGTTTCCATAGAGAAAGATATAAAGAAAGCATTAGGACAGAGAGTGTGTTGCAACATCAGTGATACAACTGTGATATTTTTCTCACCTCTTCTGAAGGATTCATTTCATTTCAAAAATGGGTAACGCTTTAGAATACAGCCCGCAAATAAGCATGTAGTTAGAGTATAACAACGGGGTTTAGGGCTGTAGTTATAGTCTAACTACGGGGTTTAAGGAGTGAATTATAAGATCTGTACTTATAGTCTAACTACGGGGTTTAAGGAGTGTAGTTATAGTATAACAACGGGGTTTAAGGAGTGTAGTTATGGTATAACAACGGGGTTTAAGGAGTGTAGTTATAGTCTAACAACAGGGTTTAAGGAGTGTATAGTTAGAGTATAACAACGGGTTTAAGGAGTGTAGTTAGAGTATAACAACGGGGTTTAAGGAGTGTAGTTAGAGTATAACAACGGGGTTTAAGGAGTGAAAAAATACTTTAACTAGAGGGTAACAAGATCTGTACTTATAGTCTAACTACGGGGTCGCGGGCTGTATTATGAAGCAGGGGACAAATGTTTGTACTTATAGGCTAATTACGGGGTACCACACTGTACTTACAGGGTAACTACGGGGTTTAAGGAGTGTAGTTAGAGTATAACAACGGGGTTTAAGGAGTGTAGTTAGAGTATAACAACGGGGTTTAAGGAGTGTAGTTAGAGTATAACAACGGGGTTTAAGGAGTCTAGTTAGAGTATAACAACGGGGTTTAAGGAGTCTAGTTAGAGTATAACAACGGGGTTTAAGGAGTGTAGTTAGAGTATAACAACGGGGTTTAAGGAGTGTAGTTAGAGTCTAACTAGACTCCTTAAACCCCGTTGTTATACTCTAACTACACTCCTTAAACCCTGTTGTTAGACTATAACTACACTCCTTAAACCCTGTTGTTATACCATAACTACACTCCTTAAACCCCGTTGTTATACTCTAACTACACTCCTTAAACCCCGTAGTTACCCTGTAAGTACAGTGTGGTACCCCGTAATTAGCCTATAAGTACAAACATTTGTCCCCTGCTTCATAATACAGCCCGCGACCCCGTAGTTAGACTATAAGTACAGATCTTGTTACCCTCTAGTTAAAGTATTTTTTCACTCCTTAAACCCCGTTGTTATACTCTAACTACACTCCTTAAACCCCGTTGTTATACTCTAACTACACTCCTTAAACCCGTTGTTATACTCTAACTACACTCCTTAAACCCTGTTGTTAGACTATAACTACACTCCTTAAACCCCGTTGTTATACCATAACTACACTCCTTAAACCCCGTTGTTATACTATAACTACACTCCTTAAACCCTGTAGTTAGACTATAAGTACAGATCTTATAATTCACTCCTTAAACCCCGTAGTTAGACTATAACTACAGCCCTAAACCCCGTTGTTATACTCTAACTACATGCTTATTTGCGGGCTGTATTCTAAAGCGTTACCCAAAAATGTTCCCCTCCTCTGACAGATGTCTCTCTTCCCATCAATCAGCTCTGACATCATCAAACAGAGACAGACAGGCAAGGAACACCCACAAAAACAAACAACAATTTAAGCACAATTAGAAGGTTTACACCGCCCGCTGCTGTGTTTTAAGGGAGGAAGACCTTACATTTTATTCACTTGCAGTAACTGCTCTGTGGATTATGCATTATGTACGCCAATTTGAAGAGCGGCTCCTGGTAATCAATTTCATGGTGTAGCATTGTGGATCATCAAAAAAACATTTAATAGCCTAGAGGCTGTTGTGCAGTTGTCAAACAGACATACAAATCTAGAAATGAGATGCTTGGAGTGAGGAGGGCTTAGCAATACATCGAAAAAAGCATGTTCTTTTGGGAGCACTTCAAAGGTGCAAATCTTGGATCGAACATAATTTCTGAGTTGAAGGAATCTGAGCCAGTTCGTGCCGGGCAACTCAAACTTCCTCTTCAGTAGATCAAAGGATGCAAAATGACCATCCATGTAATAGGTATTTGATGGAAACTAGCCCCTTCTCACTCCAGACATGGTAGTTTCTGTCTGACCATGGAAGCAGAAAAGAGTGATTGAAACAAATTGGCGTGTAGACAGAAACATCTGTAGACTCAAAACTCTCCTAATTTGGTTTAGAATTCTGACAAAGTTTTTCACAACAAAACTTAAAGGTCCCAGGGTTCTCTAACTTAGCAAATAGTATGGCTGGAACTGGCAGTGAAGAGTTGATAATAGAGCTGGCCTCCATTTTCAGGCACAGGGGGGCCCCGGGAGTTAGATTACCAGGGGTCCCTTGAAACCAAAACATTAGAGCCGTAACATTAGCAGCCCAGTAGTAGTGCCTAAACACTGGTAAGGCCAGCCCTCCTTCAGACTTAGGTTTTTCCAAATGAATTTTCGAAATTATACGGTTCAGTTCCAGATTTAAGACAGAGTTATGGAGTCCAGTTTAAAAAAAAGCTGATGTAAGAAAGTTGGGGAAGTTTTGACACATATAGAGGAACCTGGGGGAGTGAAACCATCTTAAATGAGTTTATGCGGCCAATCATCGACAGAGGCAGGATTTTCCAGTTTTCTATACATTGTTTAAGTCTTAAAACAAAATCACCAACATTCAACTCAAATATTAGTTTTGGATCTCTGGGTATGGTCAAGCCAAGATAGGTGAGGTGGTCCTTTGCCAATTTGAATGGGAGATTTTCCAGAAAGCCATCAGAAATCAAGACATCAGAGAGAGGCATAAAGTCACTCTTTGTCCAGTTAATTGTGTATCCGGACAGCTTACCGAAGGAGGTGAATAATTCTATTAATTATTATTAATAATATATTATATTATTAAGTCATTTTAGGGGCAAGGCCATTTGGCTTTCGGTGTCACACATTTTTTAGGGCACAAAGGCCATTGAATGAAATAATAGGATTTGGAGCCTACAAATAAATAACTTTACATTCCATTAACAGAAGAAAAAACGAATGACATGAAAAACATAAATTATTCGCTTTTTAACAAACATTTGAAGTTGTCATATGCCTCCCTAATGTTATGCTGATTGATGATGGCATATTGGCTGTCCAGCCTATAGGCCAACATTTCCTGAACTCATAAAACAGCACAGGAGGAGGGGGAAGCGAGGAGGGATTCTCACTCGCTTAAGGAAACGCGCGGACAAACCACCTCTCCCCAGCGTACTCCTGGCAAATGTCCAATCTTTGGAAAATAAACTTTGTGAACTAAGAGCGCGTGCAAAATACCAAAAAGACATAGCGCGATGTAACGTTCTGTGCCTAACGGAAACCTGGCTTACTCCTGACACAACGGACCATTCTATCGCGTTACCAGGATTCAGTGTATTCAGAGGAGACAGAAACAAACGATACGGTAAGGTGAAAGGAGGGGGCGTCTGTCTTATGGTTAACGAAAACTGGTGTGTTAACATCACAGTCATTGGGAGATACTGCTCGGAGGACCTTGAATATGTAATGCTCCAATGCGTGCCGTTCTGGAGTCCTCGAGAATTCACAACAGTAACCGTGATGGGTGTATACATCCCCCCACAAGCAAACGCCATGGTCGCACTGAAGGAGCTGCAACGAGCGATCAGCGCACAGGAGACAAAACAACCAGAAATGGCCCTGGTAGTGACTGGGGATTTTAACAAAGCAAACTTGAGAGGAAGAATGCCCACGCTGTACCAGCATGTTCACTTCCCCACTCGAGGCAATAACACACTGGATAAATGTTACACAAATATCCGCCATAGCTACAAGGCCGTACCTCGCCCACCCCTCGGCAAATCAGACCACGCCTCCATCCTGCTGTTGCCCAGGTATCAACACAAACTGAAAAAACAGCCCCCAGCATTCCGAACCGCCCACTGCTGGTCAGACCAATCAGACGACATCCTGAGGGACTGTTTTGACCTAACCTCGCGTCACCAGGCTCTTCTCGGCGAGAAAGAGCCTGGCTCCCGCCCACAATTGATTTTGTCACCCTACTGGTTCCGGCCTAGAGCCCGCCCTAGACCGGATGGCAGCGTTTCTAGCTCGTCAACTTTCACGTTAACTTGACAATTTGACCCAAGTATCAGAACGGCAAACAACAAAACAAAAGATGGATGTACCGAAGTTACCGTAATTCTGCCAATAAGAGCCCGGGCGCTTATTATGCTAAAGCAATTTGGACCAGGCGGTAAAAGGAAGACCAGGCGGCAATTAGAGTCAGGCGGTTATTTCCATTTGGGCATAATTGAGCCAGGCGGTTATTATTTTTTTAACATAAATGCCTACCCTAACCCAAAAACGTAAAGTATCAAATTGCTTATTTAAACCAGTGAGATAGTACTTAGTACACACAAGAGGCTAGTTACAGGCAGTTTAAACCAGTGAGATAGTACTTAGTACACACAAGAGGCTAGGTACAGGCAGTTTAAACCAGTGAGATAGTACTTAGTACACACAAGAGGGTAGGTACAGGCAGTTTTGACAAAAACAACAATAACAACGGTAACCAAAAAAATATTCCATTTCCGGCCCGGGCGGCAATTAGAGTCAGGCGCTTATTATGCTAAATCAATTTGGACCAGGCGGTAAATGGAAGACCCGGCGGCAATTAGAGTGGAGGCGCTTATTGGAAGAAGTACGGTATTTTAGAAACATTGCGGATTCACAATCTCACATCTTTTAAGCCAATACAGAAGCTTTGCATCAGACAATTAATCGAGGGAAGAGACATCAAGCTAACAGCAACACAGATGTTTTTTGGCGCACTGCCTTCCGGAGTTCATTCTGGTTCCGTGGTTTACGCCCCATGACAAAAAGCGGGGTGGAAGGTGCCCAGACTAGTTTTGACCAAGTAGCATGGGAGGAGTTCAGAGCGGCAGGAGACCTGGGCGCGTACGCAGAGACGGTGTCATGCTTCATTAAGAAGTGTACCGACGACATAGTCCCCACAAAGAAAGTAAAAATAATGCCAAACCAAAAGCCCTGGATCAACAGCGAGGTCAGGGCTGCCCTACACGCCAGGACCACCGCCTTCAGTTCAGGCACACCAGAACAATACAAGCAGGCACAATATGCCCTCCGGACCGCTATTAAAAAAGCACAGAGAGACTATGGAAGGCAGCTGGAGTCAAAACTGGACACCAACAACCCCAGACACCTGTGGAAAGGCCTCCATGCTGCTACAGACTTCAAAGAGGTGAAATGACAGAACCCCAGCACGTCACCCACCCTACCGGACGAACTCAACGCGTTCTACGCTAGGTTCGACCCCTCTGCCAGAGCGCCTCCCATCCAAAAAATTTGCGCACGCCGAATATGATTCCCAAGGCTTCCCTCTCAATTTGAGCATAATTCTGCTCTGCTTTGCTCAATGTCCTGGAGGCGAACGCTATGGGTTTCTCCTGCCCACCCGGCATCATATGGGAAATCACCGCGCCCACTCCGTAGGGCGAGGCATCACATGCCAGAATGATCGGCAGCTTGGGGTCATAATGAGTCAACACTCTTTCTGAGAGCAGCTGTTCTTTTGTCATGCAAAATGCCTTTTCACATTCTGGGGACCATCCCCACTCTGTCTCCATGTGAAGCAATGCATGCAGGGGGCTGAGCATCGTTGCCATGTCTGGGACGAATCTGGCATAGTAATTGATCAGCCCCAAAAAGGAGCGGAGCTGGCTTACATTCACTGGTGCCGGGGCCTCTGCAACGGCCCTGAGTTTCTCTGGGGATTTGTGAAGGCCCGTGGCGTCGATGATATGCCCCAGGTATTCCAGTGAGCCCTTGAAAAACTCACACTTTTTTTTCTGCACTCTGAGGCCACAGTTCTCCAGGCGGCTCAGCACCGTTTCCAGATTTCTCAGGTGCTCAGCGTCGTCACGTCCTGTCACTAGGATGTCATCCAGAAAACAGTGCACATTGGGGAGCCCCTGAAGAACTTGATCCATGACTCTTTGGAAGATAGAGGGCGCTGACGTTATTCCAAAGGGCAGCCGGTTGTAGCGGAACATTCCCTTGTGTGTCGTGATGGTGAGATAACCCCGTGAGCCCTCCTGAACTGGTACCTGTAGGTATGCTTGTGCGAGATCGAGTTTGCTGAAACGCTGCCCCCCTGCTAGGGAAGCAAACATATCTTCGATCCGAGGAATCGGATATTGTTCAGCGCGGAGGGCAGGGTTGACTGTAACTTTAAAATCCCCACAAATGCGTACCCCCCCCTTTTTCTTTATGATCGGCACTATGGGGGTGGCCCATTCACTGAATTTCACTGGGGAAATTACACCTAATTTTTGCAGGCGCTCTAGCTCCTCCTCCACCTTAGGCCTGATAGCATATGGAACTACACGAGCCTGACAAAACTTTGGCTGATGTTCTGGTTTGAGTGCTAGGGAAACTTCAAAACCCTTCAGTGTCCCCAGTTCATCTTTGAATACATCAGCATGCCTGCCCAGCACTGTTTCCAACGTGTCTGTCTGCATGTGATGTATCTTTTTTATCGCTCTCCAGTCTGGCCTCACTTTTCTCAGCCACTCACGACCAAACAGTGGTGGTGCATCACCTTTCACCACATAGAGCGGGAGTCGAGCGCTCTGTTTATTTAGCTTCACTCTAACTTTCATAACCCCCACTGGGGGAATCATTTCACCTGTATAGGTTTTCAGCAGGATGTGGGTTTGGCGCAGGGGAATATGCTTGAAATTTGTGTTGTACAGATTTTCTGAAATGAGGGAGACTGCTGCACCAGTGTCTAACTCCATCTCTGTTGTTAATCCCTCTACTTTAGGACTGACCCAGATTACTGAATAGGCTGGATTGTCCTGCTGAATGACATTTTCGCTCTGTGCGCCGTTATAAGCTAATTGTACCATGTGCAGGCTAAATTCCTCATCTGAATCCGTATCAGTGTCATTTTGCTTGGCACTGGTATCCAGCTTATTGACCTGTCTCTTAGAGCGTTCATTCCATTTCTTTCCTCTTTTCTCCCATCTTGAGCTCCCTGCATTATCCTTTCTCTCCCACGTTGCATTTCCTGCTTTGTTTTCCTGCTTGCTTTCTCGGCATGTGCGTGAAATGTGGCCCTTCTTACCGCAGCGGTGGCAGAGCTGGTCTTTATAGAAACAGTCACTGTCAGTGTGATTTGTCCTGCCACACCGGTTGCATCTCCTCCCCGGCGTAGCTGGGAAAGACATGGCGTTCACCTTCAGGGAGCTGCTGAGCTGCTGGGACTCCCTTGTCACCGTCTCCATGGAAACGGCTATCTCCACTGCTTTCTGGTAGGTGAGGGCAGTCTCTGTTAACAGCCTCTTCTGAATGGACTCGCTGTTGAGGCCACAGACAAACCTGTCCCTCAGAGCCTCTTGTAGATAAGCCCCAAACTCACAGTGCTCCGACAGTCTTTTTAGATCTGCAATATATTGTGCTAATGTCTCCCCCTCCGCTTGGTTTCTTTTGTGAAAGCGATATCTTTCTGCAATTACAATGGGCTTCGGGGAGAAATGGGCTTTTAACACTCCCACTACTTCAGCATAACTCTTGTCTCCGGGCTTGTCTGGAGCAATCAAGCTGCGTAGCAGTCCATATGTTGCCGGCCCGATCACACTCAGGAAAACTGGCGGCTTCTTCTTATCGTCAATTGTATTTGCCAGCACGAAAAGTTCAAACCTCTCCACATATGTTGACCACTGCTCCGTCGACTCATCAAAGCCATCGATATGACCGATGATCCCCGCCATGTCGTCTTGTCACGTAACGTTACAGACACGGCACTGCCTCTAGCCTAGCCTACACGTTATCAGCTAAGCTAGCTAACTAAAGCAATCCACAACAACGAACGCGGATTCTTCGTCACTCCCGCGCCGTAGTGCACGCCAGGTGTACCGTACTCGTCGCCAATTGTAATGTTCACAAGCTTTAGCTTGCTGTACTTATTTACTGTATAATAACAGGATAGAGAGAGAGAGAGAATTTCACTGCTGTTCGATATTTACTTTATTCCACACTGGACAGACAGGAACCGGAAGCATACAACACCATGTCAAACCCACCATCGCCCTCCGGTGGCACCCCGGGGAATATTACCAAGGACTACATCATCAAATACATCACAGTTAACATCACAGTCATTGGGAGATACTGCTCGGAGGACCTTGAATATGTAATGCTCCAATGCGTGCCGTTCTGGAGTCCTCGAGAATTCACAACAGTAACCGTGATGGGTGTATACATCCCCCCACAAGCAAACGCCATGGTCGCACTGAAGGAGCTGCAACGAGCGATCAGCGCACAGGAGACAAAACAACCAGAAATGGCCCTGGTAGTGACTGGGGATTTTAACAAAGCAAACTTGAGAGGAAGAATGCCCACGCTGTACCAGCATGTTCACTTCCCCACTCGAGGCAATAACACACTGGATAAATGTTACACAAATATCCGCCATAGCTACAAGGCCGTACCTCGCCCACCCCTCGGCAAATCAGACCACGCCTCCATCCTGCTGTTGCCCAGGTATCAACACAAACTGAAAAAACAGCCCCCAGCATTCCGAACCGCCCACTGCTGGTCAGACCAATCAGACGACATCCTGAGGGACTGTTTTGACCTAACCTCGCGTCACCAGGCTCTTCTCGGCGAGAAAGAGCCTGGCTCCCGCCCACAATTGATTTTGTCACCCTACTGGTTCCGGCCTAGAGCCCGCCCTAGACCGGATGGCAGCGTTTCTAGCTCGTCAACTTTCACGTTAACTTGACAATTTGACCCAAGTATCAGAACGGCAAACAACAAAACAAAAGATGGATGTACCGAAGTTATTTTAGAAACATTGCGGATTCACAATCTCACATCTTTTAAGCCAATACAGAAGCTTTGCATCAGACAATTAATCGAGGGAAGAGACATCAAGCTAACAGCAACACAGATGTTTTTTGGCGCACTGCCTTCCGGAGTTCATTCTGGTTCCGTGGTTTACGCCCCATGACAAAAAGCGGGGTGGAAGGTGCCCAGACTAGTTTTGACCAAGTAGCATGGGAGGAGTTCAGAGCGGCAGGAGACCTGGGCGCGTACGCAGAGACGGTGTCATGCTTCATTAAGAAGTGTACCGACGACATAGTCCCCACAAAGAAAGTAAAAATAATGCCAAACCAAAAGCCCTGGATCAACAGCGAGGTCAGGGCTGCCCTACACGCCAGGACCACCGCCTTCAGTTCAGGCACACCAGAACAATACAAGCAGGCACAATATGCCCTCCGGACCGCTATTAAAAAAGCACAGAGAGACTATGGAAGGCAGCTGGAGTCAAAACTGGACACCAACAACCCCAGACACCTGTGGAAAGGCCTCCATGCTGCTACAGACTTCAAAGAGGTGAAATGACAGAACCCCAGCACGTCACCCACCCTACCGGACGAACTCAACGCGTTCTACGCTAGGTTCGACCCCTCTGCCAGAGCGCCTCCCATCCCCCCCCATCACCTCCACCACCCCACAGACCCAGACCGCCCTCTCACCATCACTGAGGATGAAGTGTGCCGGTCGTTCCTGCGTATCAACCCACGCAAGGCGGCCGGGCCGGACGGCATCCCGGGGCGGGTCCTCAAGGCCTGCGCCCACCAGCTGGCACCCGTATACACAGACATCTTCAACCAGTCTCTCTCCCTCCGACGAGTCCCCCCCTGCTTCAAAGCAGCAACAATCATCCCCATCCCCAAACAGCAAAAAGTGACCAGCCTCAAATACTGTGTTTCCCCCGCCCGCCTCTCCAAACGGAGCGCACTGGATACTCATTTGCAACAGTATGGATACCACCACTTTCTTTTAATGAAAAACCAAAAACTACTGGTTTTTCCCTCCATTTCATTGGTGGGTAGCCTATCTGTTGCTTTAACAACCTACAAGTGTTCTTATAGGCTGATGACTAAAGCAGGGGTAATCAGCTGTGTAAGTGCAAAGGCCTAGATTATGGAGAAGCGTGCATGCGTCTTTATTTGTATGCCTCTTGATGCATTGTCACCCCCACCCGCTACTCTCCTGGGTGCCGGCTGGTGCAGAGTGAATCACAAGATTAAAAAAGAGGTTCTCCAGCACCTCCCAGGATAGGAAAGATGGACACTTTATTTTGTTACATTTAAAACAAATGAAAGAAGGCGAACAACGCATTTCACGTTAGGCTTCATCAGGTTCATTTAAGTCCTCAATTGCTGATTGGCTGATAGGCAGGTGTCAATTACCCAATGAGATACTCACCAGAATAGAATGAGGACAACTTCACACATACAAACCATGTACAAAACATACCACTCAATGGTAGAAAATGTAAAAAAGTAAAAAAGGGGGGAATTCAGGAGGAAATATTTTATATACTAACAAAATACATTTTGTTATATATATACTAACAAAATACATTTCCCCAACAACCTGTTCTCCTTGCTGCCATCAGGGAGGATAGAGAACCCAGAAAACTTGTACGAGCAGACTGAGGAACAGTTTCATTCCCCAGGCCATCAGACTCCTTAATAATAAATAAAACAGTTTCAACTTACTCATCATGAGAGAGCTGGTTTGCCTCCTGACGTGGAACCGTTTTTAACCCAGACCCAAACCCAACCCCTAAACCCAACTCAGTTGTTTTACTTGTGTAACCTTAGCCCAGTTGTTTTGGTTGCCTAAACCCAACCGAGTTGTTTTACTTGCCTAACCTTAACCGAGTTGTTTTAGTTTCCTAAATCCAACCAAGTTGTTTTTGTGACAGTCGAGTGGTTGACATCACGCCACCGGGCTTTCCCCACCAGGGGAGCCGGCGATATAACCAAGAAGCCTGCAAGAGTCCCTTAGCTGCCCGAGAGACTTGCTCGCTGGTCCAGTGGTCTTCCCCCCCACCAGAGAACCAGGAGAGCTGCCAATGTAAGGAAGTAGCGGGATGTTGGCAGGAGGCTCGCCCGCTGGGCAGGGCGAGCCGGTTATCGCTCTGCATATAACCTGCAGGAAAGTTTGACTTTTGCGTATTAAATGCATGCATTTTGAAAGTGTAAAACCGTGGTATTTGTACGCAGTGGGGTTGGAACGTGGCCCACTCCCTCATAGCTTCACATAGACTTTCATGTGGTTCCTGATGCTCTCTGTAATCTGTTCCTCGCTCTTCATCCGGTTGTAATAGTCCAAGAACAGGCCATCCGGGTTGATCAAGTAGATGAGGATCGTGTGGTCCACTATGTAGTCCCCATCATCGTCTTTGGGGCCCGGGCTAGCGTACACCCTGTAGTCCCGCCCCGCCTGTTTCACCTCCTCTGCGGTGCCCGTCAGCCCGAGCAGCCGGGGGTGGAAGTCCTTGACGTACTTGGCCAGTGCCGCCGCGTCATCCCGCTCCGGGTCCACCGTCACGAAGACGGGCTGAACGGGCGGCAGGGCCGAGTCACGGTCCAGAGCGGCCACCACAGCGCTCATCTTGTCCAGCTCGTCGGGGCAAATGTCGGGACAGTGGGTGAAGCCGAAGTACAGCAGCACCCAGTTCCCCAGGAAGTCCTTCTTGGTCCTGGGCCGGCCCATGTGGTCCAGCAGGCTGAAGTTGCCCTGACCCAGGGCGACCTGCTTCAGCTGCTCCACACGCTGCCTCTGCAGCTTGCATTGCTTCTCCTGGTAGACGTACCACCAGGCGCCCAGCAAGCCCCCGCCAAACAGCAGTGTCACCACCAGCCTGCTCCTTAGCTTGATTTTGGCTGTTTCCATGGAGCGGTTGGGGCCTTGAGAGAGACAGCATCTCTGGGTCCGAGGAGGAGGATGCCTTCGGTGTGATAAAGACCAAAGAGTGTGATGGCGTCCTCTGGTTAGTGGCTGTGATGAGACCCACATCTTCTGTATGAGAGAAAAACTCTGCTGCACGACACATCTCATAAGTCTTCTGCCGCTATGGACATCACCTGCAAAGCATCCAAGTCCCAGCATCTTTCTCTCCAAACCGGCGTCCTTCTCCTGTAGGGAAAGACAAGATGGGTGTTGTGTTTTCTTTAGATTGAATTGTATTTAACCTTTATTACACTAGGTTACAGCGTTGCCAACTTGGCAACTTTGTCGCTATATTTAGCTACTTTTCAGACCGCCCTGACAACTTTATTTCTCAAAAGCGACTAGCGACAAATCTGGTGACTTTTCCTGACCATGAGAAGCAACGTTAATGTGTTGAATCCAGTGCATTTTTGGCAATAAATTGGTGCGGCTGCTGCCGGGGTTTCTCTCTCCCTGTCAGTGCTTCACACAGATATACACACAGCACAGATATACACACAGCACAGATATACACACAGCACACATATACACACAGCACATAGGGTTTGTCAGTGCTTCACACAGATATAAACACAGCACATAGGGTTTGTCAGTGCTTCACACAGATATACACACAGCACATAGGGTTTGCTTGTCATTTATAACGGCATATGCTGAATCTGGCTCAGTATCTCACAACGACATGCATAATTATGCAAATTAGCATGTGACATCATCTAGCGACTTCTAATGACTTTCTGAGCAGCCAATAGCTACTTTCCTTGGAAAAGAGTTGGCAACACCGCTAGGTTAGTCCCACAGAGATGAAGAATCTCTCTGTGGGACATACAGCAATTCAGAATACAGTCAGAATGACAAAAGAAGGAAAAGAGTAAACAATGAATTAATACAATCAAAATGGAAGTGTAATTATTAGCCTGGTTAAAATAAAAGTATGGATTGTAACATGGTTAGGGTGGTATACTGTAGCCTATATGGTAATATAATTTATAGGTGGTTTTCACATAATTGTGTTGCTAGGGAACAGTTTGGAACAGATAGCTTATGTTAGCTGTGTGTGTGTGTCAGTTACCGTATTTATTTTATTTTTTATTTATCCTTTATTTAACCAGGGTAATCACATTGAGATTTCCATCTCTTTTTCAAGTGGGCCCTGGTCAAGAAAGCAGCATACAGTTAATTCCACATATAATACATTAAAACCAACACACAAGACAATACAAATACAAGACGATAGGGTCACACGAGAAGTAAATAAAATTGGTTCGTAATTTAAATAAAGGCAAATTTAAAAACATGAGCACTCCTTTGCCAGCAGTTGTCCAATTTGTTCTTTGAAATAATCCATCCTAATGAGGGAATGTAATTTCAAATCCTTTTGTAGCAGATTCCAGGAGAAAGGAGCAGCATAGCTAAAGGCATGTTTCCCAAACTCTCGCGGCTCAGTGATCAAATCATCAAATCCAGCGCACCTGAAGCTCATGAAATACTCAAACTCCCAAGGTTCCTGTCGACACTAGAAAGCTTCTCCTCTCCTAAATACGGCACAGGCTGTGGAAAGACTGCTTTTAAACTGTTGTTTCACGGTATCATTTTAACCGCCCGGGCTAAATTACTGGCTTCCAGTTCCTGACTAGTATATCTTCGGATCTGCAATCGGACGTTGGAGACGGGTAGGATCGAGCGTTTTGAACAGCCGTTCCCCCCTATTGCCTTTGGAGCTGAGTGTGAGCTACTGTACGAGTGTAATAGTATACGGATTACAGTAGTAGCGTCACTTATGCAGGGTTGCCAACTCACAACACTCTTTCACATTCAATCTCATGCGCTCACTCTGCCCAAACAATTCTCACGCCAATTAACACTGACTGGCTGCATAGCCACTAAGCCACATGTCCTCCAGAGCGGTCCAGGATATATCAAAATCTCACTCCAGCCAGATACCCAAAGTTGGCAACCCTGCACTTATGGGGCTAGTTGCAATTTAGAAGCGTTATGTTGTCGAGTTGAAACCGCCTATATAAACAAACCAATTCAACATCAAAGGAACATTAGCAATTAGCGGATTAGCAAAACACCATGCTGATTATTTTAAGATGACAAGCTATATTAGTGTGAGATAACGCGTCAAAAAAGAAAATAAGTGGTGAATTTACCTAGTGGTCACGCAGTCGACCTTTCCGACCTTTCCGAGTAGCTAGATGTAGTGAGGCAGCCGGGTTGTGAACATGATCATGATGACTTGTGTAAATTCATGTTAGCTGATTCGACAAACAGGGAGTAGGGAAAATATTGAGAGGTGAAACAGATTATATAGATTAGTGCTATTTTCAGCATAAAACTCTCGGGAAATGGAATGCTGTACGTGGCTAATTCTAGTAAATGCAGTCAGAGTAAAGCTAACGGAGTTACTTAAAGCACGAATCACCACGACTCATTCGACATCTGTCAGCAGAAGAGAGGAGAAGAAAGTTGACCGTTACCCCCATGGTCACCCCGGCAACCAATGACAAGCGACAACGTCTGAGGATAAACCGGGAGGGAAGTAAGCATATTTTCCTTCAAAACAAGGGCTGTCTGGTCACTGGAAAAGGATGGGTGTTACCTCAACGCGAGACTCTTCAGTCATGAGTCTCGCGTTGAGGCTAGGTGTAGCTAATCATATACACAGAACAATAAAAAGCACAACTCTCGTGTCAAGTCAGACAGAATAATCCACCACCGAGATCTCCTTCCTTCCTTGGATGGTGTACCGTGTGTGTGTGTGTGTGGGGGGGTGGGGGGGAGGAGGTCACCGTGAGATGGACCTCCATCCAAGTTGTATGTGTATTATTTTGCAGTCGTTTTCCTACAGCCTACACACATGGCATTTCATTGGTGATTCTTGCTGACCACTGCTGATTATAATTTATGACGAAGTAATGACGAAGAGACCGTTCGAACGCGATTTTATTTTGAAAAGCTTGAGTGGAAGTTCCTTGTTTTGCTGTGTTTGGTTTGACGCTGCTGATCACATGTTTTGTGTTGACATCGATGTACAAGTTGTGAGATGACATGACAGCACAGCGTTGAGTAAGTTCAAACAAAGCGGCTAGCGCTGTTTTCTGTTTTGCTTGGTCACTGTTTACTCTACATGTTGTTATTAACGTTAGCTAGGCAAGCCAAACAGTTAGCTAACGTTAGCCATATTCGTTAGTCAAGGCAACTTCGCTAGAAACGAAAATGGAACGTATCGAGTTAGCGTTAGCTAGCTAACGCTAAATGCTACTTGCTAAATGCGACCATACTGCGAAGCAACAAAACAAAAATACTCGCGTTAAATAAAAGGGAGGAAACGTACTCGGGTACATGATTAAAGGGATGAAGTAATACTCTATTAACACTACATAGACTTGCATGCGACTTTCGCTCCCAAGCTGTCAAAATCAGGGATACGGACGTATTTACAAGTGTCACTGAAACATTTCAAAGCCATATACTTGAGAAGAAGGCTTTGCTTCTCGACGTCGGGGTTAGAAAGCTCGACGCTGCTCATATGCCTCTTTTCATCCGAAGTCTGTGCTGGTGATATTTTGTTACCGATATTTCGACCAGAGTGGCGCTGTCGAGCGCTGTGACGGCTGGGCTCTAACCCGGAAAAAATAATGCAAAGCATTATTTTGCAGCATTATTAAGCACAGACTTAATTGACATCAGCTGGTAAGTGATTGAGGGGGAGAGGCTGCAAGGGGTCAAAATGGTATAAAGAGGAATGGGACAGCACTGTCTCTCACATTACCCTGACAACATCCAACAACAAATTCAGCCATGTTTCTCAACTTTTTTACTTTTACATTTACTTTTTTGTTTACAATATTTTTATTCGTTTCAGTTTGCAAATGATTGTAACAGTGACAGTATAATAGATTATTTTGGAAACAATTGTATATACGAGGGACAGGGCCAAGGCCGCTTCTGGGCCTTTTGGGGCCCTATGCAACAATAGAGTGGGGGCCCCAAACCACTGTCATCATAGTATCCCTGAATGAACATGAATGATGAGGCATAGGCTACTTCATTATCAATAACGCTTTAAATTAATAAATTAAGCACAATATGAACAATAACTGTTACAAAATATATGATAATGAAAGTTCACAAATATTAGTTAAACAAATCCTTTCCGTGCAAATGCATTATAAAAACAAAAAATAACTAAGATTTGTTTAGAAAACGAAATTACACAAATGTATTATTGTTATTATTATTATTATTATTATTATTATCATTATTATCATTATTATTATTACTACTACTACACCACCCGGTGCATGCACTGAATAGGCCTATTATACTATACTATAGACTATTCTACTTACTTTTCTGTCATATCTTCATTATTAAGCCGGCTTATGACTGCATAGTATATTAATTACTAAAAATATAAGGCGACTAAAAATGGCAACCATATTTTTATTCGGGCAACCAAAAGCTCCTGCCAGGTTGCCACAAGTCGAAGTGAACCGGAGGCGAATGCAAATGCGCGAGCGTCGGAGACTCAAACAAATCTTGTCTGAGATGACAGGGTTGAGAGGCGGACCACAAGCCGCACAATGCCGGGTGTCGATGATTTGATTTGACAATTCTGGGGACTGGCTTTGGCATTGGCCAATCATGGCGTGTTCCACCCCCAAATCGAGTGGGATTCAGCGTGTTGTCGTGCTACGCGAGTGGGATCCGCGGAGTACCAGGCAGCCACCTGCTTCGTGTGAAGCGAGCAGACAATCCGATGCTTGGGTGCTGCGCGCCCGCCTGGAATCTCCGAAGGGCGACCCCTGACAACCACGCTCTCAAGCGTGGTTGTCAGTATCGCTATTTCTGTAAATACGATATTCCTGGAATGCGCATTTTAACGAGCCAGTTACATTTCTTTGCATTCTTAGACATTATCGTTTTTGTTTTTTGTTCATGTTTCATACAATTGGCCAAGTTAGTAGTTAGTTTATGGGATAGGAATTCTGCCAGATGACAGGCACTAGGCGCCATTTTCTACTTCATTTGGAAGAGAAAATTATCCTGAAATGAAGATTTGATTGACAGCTGCCATGTCGTGATATGATTGGTTGAAATGGGGTAGAATTTTGATGTGAAAAAGTGTGAAAAACTAAAGAAATTAGATTTTTGTGATTTTTGTGCATACATTATTAAATAGGTGCACTGCATACGCAGGTATTTGAACTAAAAGAAAAGTAATTTTTGGGTTCAGCTCGACTTTAATGTTGAGCCCTGATGTGTCAGTCTTTTTCAGTTCACATGCAATTTCATCAGTTCATTGCACATTCATTTTAATATTAATTTCTACATGTATCAGTTAGTTTGTGTTATTTCAACCCTCATAGCATGAAGCTGCGGGTTCGTATCAACAAGCAGACCAGCAGGGTGGAGTTAGTGGGAGAGGAGCCCAGGCTGGCAGAGCTCACAGTCCACATCAAGGACATTGTCCTGGCCTCCCATGGACTCAGGTGAGCAGACACCACAGCCACTATATGTGAACTTTGAACATTTTGGAAGTTGTCAGCACTGAACTGGTGCTTTTAAAGTCACAATGATGGCATTTATTCATACTCACTGTTCGATATATAATCAATCTGTGATGCTCAGTGCATGTTATTTTCTCATTACTTCTTTTGGTGTACTCATTTTCCCTCAATTTGTTTAAAGGGATACGCCAACATTTTGGGAGATCCGCCTATTTGCCATATTCCCGATAGTAAAACTAGGATGTAGCTGCTAGGGATGGGCATTTTAAGCAATTTAAATACTCGAGTACTCTCCTTCTATTATGAACGAGTGCTCGAGTACTCGCGCGGGGGGCGCGGGCTGTGTGATTACTATGGTAATGACTGAGCAGGGTTAATCTGCTGTGTATGGGGCTGTTCACACATAACGTTTGCATTTTTGCATGGAAAAAGCGCTACCTGGAGCATTTTTGTCAGGAGAGGGACTGACTGTGATATTAGGTGACGCTAAGCTAACATCTAAAGCCTACCTTTAGACAGTATCTCCGATGGTTGGATTAGCGCTTTGGAGCAGACAAGTTGTGAAATAAGCGAAGGCATTTGATTTCCAATACATGTCCATTTTTGCTGAATAGTGATCACCATGATGCGATTGTCTCCCAAAAAGTGATTATTTCTCCACATTTCTTGTGACTAACGTTATGGGAAACGACAGTGTAGTCAGTAAACTAGTGCAACGTTTTGAATGAGTTTTATCGGGCGTGCGCTATGAAGAAGCCTGCTTCTCATTCGGGAGAATATCTCCAGAGATCTTCTATACCATTTTTAAAGGGGTGGGGAGTGGGGCGAGTACCTGAACAGCAGAAACGTTACTCGAATACTGACGTTATGAATGAGTGCTCGAGTACCCGAGTACTCGCGCCCATCCCTAGTAGCTGCCTTTCTCTTCCCTGTGCATACATTAGAAAGTGTTTTGCACCCCTCCCTGCTAGTTAGCTTAGCTTAGCACTACAATGTACAGTTGCCTACCCCCGTTCAGCCACCAAAATACACATTCAAACAGCACTATAACACTCACATGTACTGTACGTGCTGTGACTCGTCGTGTACTCACCACGAGATGGAAATAATAATCCAAAATTACGAGAAACTGTCATTTTCGAAGTAAATACATACCAGTAAGTCTAATGACTGCACACAGCGCATGTGCATCAGGCAAACACGGAAGTAACTTTGGTTCCGCCGCATTAGTTATGGCTGGAAGTTTCTGTAACAAATAGACTTGAGAAGAGAGAAGTTGCCTTTTCTGAGTTTATTCAATCCACTTGCACAAACAGGCTTCAATGAGGTAGTGTCTGGCTGTATGGGCCAGCGTTTCCGCTAGCACTCACAGCTGCAGGACATCGTGTCCTTTAAGAATTCAAATAAAGGACAAATGGTATAAATTCAGGACACATTAAATCTGTGTTTATTGAGCTTAAAGCCCCATTCAGCAACTTTTCCAAGTTTTGCTATTGGAGAAACTGCGCCCTCTGCGTGCAATAGTATCGATAACGATATCGCCGTTCAAAGTCAACAAAACACAGCGCCAGAAAGCTCTATGTACATGTTGTGACATCGGGTACTCACCACGTGATGAAATAATAATCCATAGTTCCGTGAAACATAATTTTCGTAGCAAATCCGAATCGAGTTACCTCCTGGTTTCCAGGAACACAACGCTGCCGCTGTAGAGCGCATGCGCGCATCTTGCCACGGGACGTGGCAGACAAACTGCTTAGTCCCAGGGCTGGCCAATGGAGGGCGGTGTGGGATAAATAAAGGCGAGAGTCTCCCTATTACAAGTCAATCCACCATGTCCTATGACTAAAAAGTCATAGGACAGTATATATATATTACAATAAAAACTTTCAAAAAAATAACTGATTGGGGCTTTAAAAACCTATGCTGCGCTATGTGGTGTGGCACCGGTCCAGCTGGTCGTCTCATCCAGGCGGAAAACACTAGCGTCCCGATAATATAATAGATCCATGCGTCCACCTTAGCAAGCAGGCAGAAAACACTAGCCTCCATACAAACACACTTATTACAAATGAGTCAGGCTAATAAGAGTACTAGAAAATAGTAGACTTGGCTTGCTTTGGGTAGCTACCCAAACCTCTTCTAAAGCCACCTATTTCTGAAGAAAATGGTGAAAACGACATACCCAAACTAAAATGCTTACTGTGGCTGAACCGCTAGGGTTACAGACAACTGCCTGACCTTTTCTGAAAGGTAAGACTTTGAAGTTTATGTTCTATCAGAAAGTATCAGAATGACTTTATGTGTTACAGACCCTGAGTAACACCAGCTCAAACACAGTGGTTGATTCTCGCCTAGAATAAAAAAACACTTTTAGAGTGTAAACAGTTACCTGTGGTTGTTGTATTTACGGCTAGAAACCCAATGGAGACATAGCCACTAGGGGTGCACCGATCACGTTTTTTGCCACCGATCACCGATTGCCGATCACCTATGAGAAATATCTGCCCAACCGATCATCGACCGATCACCGATTACCGATTACCGATCACCGATATATATACGGTATATATACGCCCTGGGGTGTCCGTAAAAACACGAGGCAGGAGACAGATGGGAGTTCAACCGTTTAGTTGTCAGTTCTCTTCAGTACAGTACAGCAGTATAGGCTCTTTACAGCATTATGACAGGAATAGTAGGATTGTGTGTGGTCTGGAAAAAGGAGGCAATAAAATATACAAACAGGTCAGTAACCAAGCTTGCTGTTATATAGGCCAATTATAGTGATAATTAACAACTAATAATATATAAATGATAATTAGGTAAACTGTAAGTCAGTTACTCTTAAACACCAGTCTTGAACCATGACTAAAGCCAAAGAGCTCCCACTCATAGAACCGGGGTTATGCACAATAACCGCCATACATTGGGATCCGCATCGAACGAACATCAAAACGACCCGCCCATCGAGGCCGAGTTAAGCCCAATTTATGCTTCGTCTGCCGACACTTGAAACGGTCGCCGACAGAAATGAGGACTTGAGTCGACACTTTCAAGTGTCTGCGAGCAGCGTCTGCTACCTGGTGAAATGTCTAGTGTCGCTGACTACGTCACATAATGTCGCGCAAGTGTGATTGGCTATATAGACGGGCACGCGCGACTTCCTTGTTTTAGTTTTCGCTGAAATGAAATTAATGAGCGTGTCCCCGGTATTTTTATCAGCATGTCCTTGATGTATGACTTCGTGAAAATCACAAAGAACATCGTGACCAACTTCCCAGAGAGAGAGGAGGTGATTGTGTGGTTGTGTGTCATTATATGCGGCTGCAGTTACATATTGCCTCCGACGTGGGTTCACTGACAGCATTCCCTCTCTTGCCTGTCTGCACTAGTTCTCTGCCTCCCTCTGTCTCTAGCGTCACGTGACCATTGCGCCGCGGAGAGAAGCATAAATGCAGCAACATGAGCGACACTTTATTTTTCGTCTGCGACCATGTGCTGAGCGACACTTTCTAATAAGTATAAATTAAGCTTTACAGTGTTATAATTAGCAGCACTATGAGTGCGATCTACATAATGGTGACAGGGTTACATGACGGGAGAAACAACAGAATCACAAGCTACACACAAGCTAAACTCCATCTGAGTAGTGGCATTAATTAGCGCAACAGACAATCAAACCGCAAGTGCACGCCTAAACAAACATTATTGCAATGATTGCAGGTAGATCGATCTAAAACCAAAAGGGAATGCAATACAGGAATATTAACATAATAATGACTTACTGGTTGGTCATATACGCACACATGGAAGAAGGGGATTAGAACATGTTCAACTGTCCAAAGAAAGGAAGAAAGTCCGTCTGAACGGAGCGCACATCCACATACTCAGCCGCACACTTTCGCTTCCTTCAAAGTGCCCGTGGGAACATCAATGCTTGCGTGGAAATTGTCTGTGTGTGCGCGTGCACTACCCCGACTACCACAGTACCACCGTGTCAATCTGGGACTTTAATACACACGGACTTAACAGCATGCAAATGCCTCGGTAGGCGGGAGGATTGGAGGTAACTTCTCTCTGCTGAGTCTGCTCTAATCACCAGCTGATTTGTGTGATTCAAAGACGCAAGGGGTGTGTTGACAGTCTGGTGCGGTGTGTGCATGGAGGTGAGTACACTGAGGAAAGCAAAGCGTGTGCTTTGCAACACAATGATATAAACGTTAGAGCACAAATATGAAAGTTAAACGATAGACATTGAAGACATGAAAATGGGCTGCCTCATGTTTCTCACGTGCAGCATGATCGGCTATGCGATCGGCAACATTAAAGGAATATCGGAAACAGCAGATCACATATTTGAGGTCCAAATCGGCCGATACAGATTGCGTGCCGATCGATCGGTGCACCCCTAATAGCCACAGGCCTTACCACATCCCAACTCAAAGAAGATGAAAAAATACCAAAACATGAGTATTTGGCAGTGGTTTATGTAGGGAGATACCTAAGCGGATTTCCAAAAAGCCATTTGAAAAAGCCAAATAATCTGAAATGTTGTCTTTGTCTTTGTACAAAGACGGCTATAACTTCCGCTGTGTTGATCCGAAAAAGGAAGACATGGTTCGATGCGCAAGATTCAGACGATTAATTTGGTATGTAGCATCAACAGCATTGTTCAGAATTAACCACCTAATTCATCACGTTAATGACAGATGAACAGCAAAAAATCAGAAATGTAACGCCCGTGTTACGGTGCATTGCAAGAGGTTAAGAGGAAAACACACGCGCTATAGACGGTTTTCACCTGTGTGTTGCGGAATAGCCACAACTCCTCAGCACGGCTGTATTCACAGACCCGAATTATAAACTGGAAACCGGAGTACGTTATGAACGTTATAAATATAGTCACGTCGGCCGATACCGATACCAATTTTCGCGAGTCAAGTAGACCGATAACCAATATTTTGGAACCGATATACATTTGCAGTAAAATTGAAAATCTTGGTGTCAAAATTTTGAATAACATGACACATTGTTAAAATGCATTTTCTTCAGTTTATCCAACTGCAATATTAATTGAAAATAGTCACACTAGTAACATAGTAACATAACAAGCAAAGTGTGTGTGTGTGTGTGTGTGTGTGTGTGTGTGTGTGTGTGTGTGTGTGCTCAATCTAGTGGAGACTTGGGCATATTATCAAGATAAAGCTGTGGACTTATACTTTTAACAAACTAACTAACACCGACTCACTACAGTAACAAAATAATAGAGGGTTTCCCTCCGCTTACACCTGACACTAACCTCACCCCAGGCTCTCAAAGGAGAATACTGAAACAAACATGTTCATCCGTGCATCCGCTGACGTAATGTCTCATCCTCGTTTATTCGGTTCCTTGTTTCATTCCAAACAAACAGAGAGTCCGCTGATGAAATGTCTCGTCCTAGTTTATTCGGTTCCTTGTTCCAAACAGGCAGAGAACAGAAAAAAGTCTGCTCTGCTTGCCCAGACATGCCAATGTATTTTTCGGACACGCAGCGCGACTGGATCAATAAAACAGCTTCGCTACTGACAACCATGGCCATTTGATTCAAAAAGAGCGATGCTACACCGTGGACACGCTACTATGGAATTAAAAACTAGTGCCCCAATGCTTTGTGAGGTTACTAGGCTATTGCCCTTTTCAACAGCGGTGGTGATAAGTTTGAGTTGCACTTGCACAGCACTGCAGGCACCAACGTTACTCAAAGATATATTATGCTATCAGTACACAAATAATCTCTGTTATCTTGTTATCACTGCAACAAAGTGCATGCGCGCATTTTCAATTAAACTGCTTCATCTCTCTCACATAGACAGACCTATCTCCACACTCCACACTTTGCACTGTGCGAGATTGCGCTTCATACGAATCGCTCATAAGATCGTGGTGTTTTTGCAATGTCAGCATAGGTAATTATTATGTATATTAACTTTATTACAACTTTGGCATGGCAATATCTGCTGCTGTACCTTAACAATGTGACTGTCACAGTCACAACAGTCAACTCGAGTCTGCTGCACTCGCACAGGCAGCAGAGCTCAGACGGCCGACGAGCCTCTGTGCAGGCTGAAGAGCACTGAGGTGTCAGATTTAATCTCTGAGCAGCCCTCTGATAGGCTATTGCTCGATGTGTAACCAATCAGATAGCGCTGTGGGCGGGACATTGCTCCAGATCACACAGAGGGAACTACTGTAGGAGAGGCTTCTTCCAGGTGCAGTAGCCGCAAATTAGCGCATTTTTTAATTAAATTATTATATCGGCAAACAGCCAATGAAAATGCCGATACAGATAATCGGCAAAATGCTGAATATCGGCCATAATAATTGGCCAAACCGATAATCGGTCGACCCCTACAACTAACCAACGCTGGGGGTCCGTATGGAAACAGTGTTACCCGAAATGGTTAAAAGTTAAATCAATTTGGTCATTCAGTGGTTCATTACTTTACTGCCATGTAAAGTAACTAACGTTAGCCGCTAGCAGCATTAGCCACAGTATCCGTCTATAACAGTGCCCCAGTGCACAGCAGCGAGCGCAAACACAAACCTCACTGCACTGTCAAAATCCCAACACTCAGTTCCGCCCAGCTGCCCCATTAGTCATTACTAGGGATGTTCATTTTGAACAATTTCCATAATCGAAAATCGGGAAAATTAACGATCAATTATCGATTATCGATAGCGTAATAATAATAATAATAACATATATATATATATATATATATATATATATATATATATATATATATATATATATTTTTTTTTACTCTGGTCTGGTAATAACGTTGCGCGTTCTCGGCCAGCTATAATGGCGATACCGCTGTGTAGTAAGAATATCAGACACTAGCACTGTGGCCAGGTAAACAAACATGTTACATGTGAGGTTACATGATGTAAGGCAATCGGCGTCTTCCAGCTTAGCTGACAGCGCAAGAGTCAAATCAACAGGCCTGAGCCTCACTGAGGTCCGCAGACCGCTGGGTGCGTTTGTTTGTGTCCCCGGCGCATGCCGGTGTGAATTCCCCATGTTTAAAACAGTTTTGTTGGCACAAAGGCCCGTGCTCAGCCAGAAAACTAGAGACTATATGAAGCTCCACCTCACGTTAGTCAGCTGTGCAATAGAGTGGGGCGAGGAGGAACGAATTCCACCCAAACCTAGTCCGCAAAAAAATAATAATAATAATAATAATAATAACAATAATCGATCAAAATTCCACATGATTGATTCAATTCCTTAACGATCAATTATCGATTTTCGATAATTGATGAACATCCCTAGTCATTACATTACATTACATTATGTCATTTGGCAGACGCTTTTATCCAAAGCGACTTACAATAACACATTTTTGTCAGCAATAGAGCAATCAACTATGCAGCACAGTCGATAACAACTACAACTTCTGAAGGAACAGTTTTAGTTTAGTTTAGGTTAGTAGTTTTTTTTTTTTTTTTTTAGAAAGAGAGAGAAAGAAGTTAGATCAAGAAGGGCCCAGATGGAGCCTGAAAAGGTGTGTCTTTAGTCTTTTCCGAAAGATCGGCAGTGATTCAGCTGTCCTGACCGAAGGTGGAAGCTCGTTCCACCATTGAGGTGCCAGGGACGAGAAGAGTCGAGATCGGGATGAGCGACTTTTGAGCCCCCGTAGCGAAGGAGGGGCGAGGCGTCCTGCACTGGTGGAGGAGCGAAGGGAGGGAATTAGTCAATAGCATTTTAGAGAAAAGTGATGTACCTCTCTAAACTGATCAATCAGAAGCAGCTAAAGACGAGCAGTACTAGCAACTATAGTGTTACCAAACTATAAAGTGACAGGTCAATATTCTTGACTCAGGGTTTAACCCGGGGTTACAATAATTAATAGCATTGGGACTCGGGAGATAATTTACAGGACACGGTGTCCTGCAGATTTTAATTTACAGGTTTTTGATGAATTTTAAAGGCCAATGTCCTGCAATTACGGGACAACGGAGACCCTGGTATGGGCACATACCTATGTTTCTCAGCATATGTTATCCTCTGCCTGATCAATACAAATAGTCTTAAGCAACATGTTACATTCATGTATCAGGGGCCCATACCACAAATGGAGAATAAACAAATCCAGGATCTTTCCCTTGATCTGGTTTGGCTTAACCAGATCATTGCAATCTACCTAATCGGTACAACGACGATGGTTATCACCTGGGTCTGTCAATTTAGGGTTTCCCTATTCAGCTCTGAGCTCGTGCACATGAAAATGCTCGTAAACAGGAGCTCGTGCCCACGAAAGAGGCGTGGTTTGTAACAACTAGGGATGCAGCGGTTTCCGGTTTGAAGGTATACCGCGGTTTGAAAAAGCCACGGTATCAAAACCACTAAATTTTGCCGTCATACCTTCTCCACGGTATCAGCTGTTTCCCTGAGAGAAAGTGCCCAGGTCCCTTGCAGAGACAGAGTGCAGTTACGCGGCCCCTCCCCCCTGCTGCATGTGTGTGTAGAGCAATCAGTAGCTGGCAGACCGCAGCTATCATCATCAAGGAGTCATCATTGTTGTGAGTGGCCGCGTGACAATGGCTGCCAGAGAGGTGAAGAACCCCCCAAACTTTTTCCCCAGTCAAAAAAGGACAAAATCGGTAGTGTGGGACTATTTTGGTTATCAGAAAAACGGATGGCCAGGGCTTACAGGAGGAAGGACAGCCAACATGCAAGACATGCAGGCGAAGAGTGGCTGCACTAGGAGGCAATAGCCTACCTCAACCATGATAGCCCATCAACACCAGCCGTCCTCATTTGCAAAATTCAAGGTACTTAACGTTGTCTTGCTTCATCATACATCACATCGGACATAACGCTAAACCATTTCCACCAGCAGGTTTGAGGAGTAGCTAACATTAACGTAAGATAAACACTCATGACTCATCATAGGCTATCGTTAACATGGCTAATTAGCATCAGCTGACTAATGTTAACGTAACGTTACTTCTTGACTGAGTGATCACGTCTTGTGTAGGCCAGGCTGGCCAGCGCCTCGTTATCAAAAACATATTGCACTGAAGAGAAGTAACGTTCAATAATGTAGAAACTGACTCCTCCAACCTGCCAGTGAATTGAGGCACTGTGTGTGTGTGAGAGAGAGGGGGAAAAGACAAGCGCTCAGCACAGCACAGGGGCAGAGGCTAATGTGTGAGACAGAGGGAGAGGGGTGTGTGTGAGTGGGGGTGTGTGCCATCAACGTGAAACAATCATTTGTGTCCAGTGCAGTCAGTGTCGATCCGATTTTTACAAAAGATAAGCATCTATTCGATATGTGTTTTAGTTTTACATAAAATTTGATTAAATAAATCGTCATTTATGATAAGTAAGAATAGTACTGTTATATATCCAAGCACACACACATTCGCAACAGTTAACTGTCATTACAGATGTAGGTTACATTAACATGTATTTTTTCTTTTTTTAGGCTAGCAGTAGTACTGGCACCAGCGGAGGGGTATCCACATCAACAGCTGCAGAGACCAGCCAACAATTCAACATGCGTTTGCCTATGCACCCAAATCCAAACATGCCAAATAATTAAATGATGCTGTGGCATACTTCATTGCCAAAGATATTTTTGTCATCATGGTCCCCATTCAACTATCATTTTGTTCATGGTAAAAAATTGTATGTTTTTTTTGTGCCATATTTGACAAGAATACATAAAGGTCCGCGATACCGTGATACCGTGAAACCGTGGTAATTTTCTCCAAGGTTATCATACCGTCAAAAAATCATACCGCTGCATCTCTAGTAACAACTAGCCAATCACAATGCAATATGGACAGCTCCTGATTTTACTGCATCAGACATTTCCTATTTCCTCATTCATTGAAAGCGCACATCAAAGTGTATTAATTAGCAGAACTTTACTGTATGTCAGAATCAAAGTCTGCGATGGATATGAGTCAACACGGTGCAGGTGTAGTTTTCATTGATAAAAATAAAATAGCAGCTCCGTTGTACACAGAGCACCTTAGTGCGCTTTGGAGACGTTTATGGTAACCTTTTTACGCAGGTGGTTTAGTGATATTTCTCCACGCAGCATTCAGCTGCAATCGGCAGGGTCAAATGTGCTTGGGAGCAAATAAAAATGAATACTTCACGCTGGAGTAGGGGTGGGCGATATGGCAAAAATATCATATCACGATTTTTCCAGCCAGGATCACGATCCACGATCTTATCACGATTCTTTTTCATCTTGGTTTTTTTGCAAGTTACTGAACAGTACAAGTACATCCAAACTAATTTCACGATTCGTATGGTCATGAGAAACCTGGAAAAGTCATGGAAATTTAAAGCAGCTACGAGCAAGATTTTCGATTGTTATTAAACAGTCTAAATTTAATATCGATGCATCACATCTTACCTCTAATAGTAGACGAGACCAACGCCGAGTAGTCTCGCTTGAACCCCGAGTGAATCGGCCAGTGTTGTCTTGACGATTAGTCTGTCTGCGGCCGGGGCAGATAAGGAAGTGAAATGAAACGGTTTGCGGCAGCCACTTCGGCCATACCAACAAAATAACTTCCAAACAAACTGTTAGAATATAACGAGAGATGTTCGCGAGAGTAGCAAGCCCCTGCATGGCGTTCTCCGTGTTTATGGTCTGTTGCTAGGCAGAGCGAAACGGTTGAAGGCAGGCAGTGCCGTAAACCATTTAGTTTCACTTCCTGGTTTATCCGGCCCGCCGGTAGACAGATAGAGATTGAGAGCCTGGTGATGCGAGGTTAGTAGACAGCAGAGGTGGGAACAAGTCATTGTTTTGCAAGTCACAAGTCAGTCGCAAGTCTTTGCACCCAAGTCTCGAGTCAAGTCACAAGTCAACACTCACAAGTCCCAAGTCAAGTCCAAGTCATACACTTTTAGTTTCGAGTCTTAAACAAGTCATAATGTGCTCTTCACAAATTTGTTGACATTGCACTTTCATAGTTTCATACTGAGACGTTCACTGCAGCACTGAAACATACTTCACTTTACTGAACCAGTGTCAAGTCAGTCAGAATGTAAGTAGGTCATCCGCTTGAGCTCTTTCAAAATAAACCCCTTGTTGTAACGTTACATTAATTTTAATTGTGAGTAATGCTTTACAGCCACAGTTTCACTCCATTATGTAATCCTAACATCTACATTTTGATACAAGGTTTGCTGCTTCGTTTGTTGAAACACCCTTTTCTCCTCCAACGTGCATCAGTAAGGCTTTTTACTTGTTTAAATGACATTATTTTGAAAGTTTTATCCGGAAGTTTCCATTTCCTTTTGGCTGGCCTGACTTTGGCTGGGTGAAGAGTAGGGTTGCCAACCGTCCCTTAAAATACGGAATTGTCCCGTATTTCTAAACAAAAAGACGTGTTCCGTATTGAACTGATACGGGACGCGCTTTGTCCCGTATTGGAGAAACATTGCCGTGAAAAGAGTGAAGCGCTATTTGTGAGCGAGACGACTCCGCCGCCCGCTGCTGTTCTGCCCCTCAGCTCGGCCTGTCTGTGCTGTGGTGTCATGTTACGTTCAACTACCATAGAATGTGCTTCTCATTCTTGTGAGTCACGACCAATGAGAAGCGCTGTCAGCGTTGCTATAGATTCAATAGACTGACCACATCACGTCGTGACTCAGCCAATGAGTGTGTTCTGTTTTGCACATTGAGTTACTTGCCTAACCTTTACCAAGTTGTTTTATTTGCCTAACCTTAAACAGGATGTTTTTACTTTCCTAACCTGAACCAAGTTGTTTTACTTGCATAACTTAACCAAATGTATTTACTATAACCCTGGCTTGCCATTTGCACTACTGTTTGTTTTTTCTTAAGATACCACTGTTTTATTCTAAAGAATGAGAAACTTTGTTTTGTAATGCCAAAATAAAATTCTTGAATGATAATGTGTTGCATGCTTATTATTCCTATTGCACAAATATTCAAAAATTGCTTGTGTTAATAATAATAATGGGGAAAATGGTTGAAGCTGAAGCCATTGCAGTTATGTAGTTGTTATATCTTTAAGTCCACTACTGAGCAGGTGTAAGACCTGTTCAGGTTCAGGTTACTGTATTATACTATCAATGGTTACTGTAGTGCAGTGTTTCTCAAACAGTGGTCCGCGGGCACCCCCTAGTGGTCCGCCAGTAGATTTTTATTTTTTCCCCTTTTTCCCCCCTCCCACTATCCAATCAGAGAAATGTTACGTTTGCTGGGAAATGGAAGGTCAGATCGCGATGCATATTAACACATTCACTGCCAGCCGTTTTTTCAATACTGTAGGTAGGTTCTGCCAAGGTTTTTTTTTGAGGATTCTGGCTCATCTTTCAAGAGCCGAGGATTCTTTTCTGCTAAGATTTTGTGAACACAAATTATCTCAAAAGAACTAATAGAATGTGTGCTTTCTCTGTCTAAAAGAGTTAGTTTGTAGAGTTAGTAGTTATGTAGGCATTAGCAGTAGAATACAGCATGGTTTCAGCGTCTGAAAATTTATGCTGAGATAAATGGCTTTTTGTGAAATTCGATAGAACAGTCACTTTAACCATTTATTTTTGGCGTAAGACGTCAGACATCTAAACAATAGTTTTGAACAGTAATTTCCTCCATAGCAGCAGGAAACCCCCCTCTCCTTCAAACTCCTCCCTCCGTGTGTGTTCTCCTCTCTCCGTGGCTGCAGCGGTACAAGCGAGGCTCTGCCTGTCTGTGCTGCCTGGCTGCTGGCGGCTGCTCTTTGGGCGAGTCTGCATGAGTCGTTTCGGTTGTGAGCTCAGCTGGAATGAAGCTGCGTGCGATTGTGGGCTTTCTGCCGGTGTTTCAAAGTGTGTTGCACGCATAATCTATTATGCAAATTTGCAATCCCCCACCGCCAGCTCCCAGCGCGATAATGCGCGAAAGCGAAAGCGTTTTCGCCAATCCATTTTACAGTATGAGAATGGTTTCCTCGCGCGTTCCCCTGCAGTTTTGGCTCAGCTTTTTCTAGTCTGGAGAGCACTGTCGCCACTTAGTGGGTCGGTGGAATGGATTGTACACGTTCGGTGGCTCCCATATTTTTATAGGAGACGTGGGGGGCGTTGATCCACGTCCCACCGTCAATTTTTTTTTTTTTTTTTTTTTTTGACGACTTGACTCGTCAATGGCAGTCAACCGTTGGATTTTTTTTGACGAGTCAACTCGCCAATGGCAGTGAACGTGTTAAGGACTTATATGTATTTTTTCACCCCGAATCCAACGCCACCACCCCCCGCTCTCTATGAGTTACGGTTGCGGAGATAGGTCCACTCTGCATGCAGGAGAGAGACAGAGTAGAGCGGGGGGTTGGGAGTTCCAAGTTACTGACCAAACACTATTTCAGTGATTGCTGTCAGAATATAGAGCCATTTAACGCTTATTTGAATACAAAAACATCACTGAATGCAACTTTAAGATAGCAACAGATAGCCTATTTGACTTTGGCAACATTGTGCATTTATTGAACTTGAAAAAACTTTCTTTGAACTTTGAATATATTTGAACTGAAAAGGAGAAATAAATGTAAAAAAAAAAGTAAATGTAAATGGAGTAAAATAAATTGTATATATTTTTTATATCGGTTATCTTGTTTTCATAATTGTGGGAAGCCAGAAAATGGATTTATTGTACAGCCTTAATGCTATTTGTAATTTAATTAGCCTGTAATTTGTAATTTACAGTTGAAGTAGTTATAGGCCGATTGTTTTTGGGGATGTTTTGGGAGTTAGGTGGTCTCCAGAGTTTTTTTTTATTGGTTAAGTGGTCCTTGGTCTGAAAAAGTTTGAGAAACACTGCTGTAGTGTATAGCCTACTGGCCGGTGTTATGTCAGAAAGTGATTTTCTGCCAGAAACGGATTTTGATCCGCGGGACCACGCACAGCACAGCACAGCGCTGCCTCGGTGCCTCGGCAGTGCCTCTACCCACCCTGTGCACCGACCTCCAGGGAGACCCCCCTTCATAGTCGAACACAAAGCACCCCTCCCCGTGCTACACACAGACTCCCGCCCGGCCAAACCCTCGTTCCCCTGGTAATCCAATTCAAAACGCAAATCACTTTTTCGCACAAAACCATGACAAACGAATTCTCATTGTTAAATCAAGGTGTGTTTTTTTTTGCAGTGTAGGTTAGTTGAAAATAAACGTGGCATTCTGAGGAGGGAATTGTGTGTCTGCGCGCGAGCCGTGCGTAATGGCCCTATCCAAGCGAGGATTTCCTGCACTGCGCCGGAGAATACTGTCTGCGCTCAGGTGTACGTCTGCGTTTGTGCTAAGACCAGCTATTTCCTGGCGTTAAAATTGAGAGCACCCAAGGCGATTTTTTTCTAACATATTGCACTGGACCGCCTATTTTGGAACGGGCAACTCCCAAACCTCTCTTTGCGCTCGCCACATACCCACGGTATCTTCTCCACAGCGCTAAATGACACTTGCGCGAGACACATGATAGGCTAGAGGCCCACCGACACGCCTGGGCCACGCCTACACCTGTGTCATCACGGCGCAAAACTGGACTGTGCGCTGGGAAGATAGCAATAAGAGGCACGCAAACGCAGCGCAAACGATGGCGCCATACAACGATAGGGCCCTATAATCATCGAGAGCAATCTCCGATTCACACGGCTTTGGTCTCAGCTACTATTATAGGTAAGATGTGATGCATCAATATTATAATTATACTGTTTTTTTTTTTATGATTAGAAGTTTTTATTATTTTCGTTAGACAAGCAAAACAGACATCCATCACAGGTAACAGCTTCCTGTTAACACTAGACAACAAAATAAAATAAAAAGACAGCAAGACACAACATACAACAAAACACAACATATTGGTGATGTACAGAAAAGTAAAAGATCAAAAATACAGCCTGACCGTCATAAATTGGCAATTTATGTTCATCTGAGCTAGAGATGCCACTATTTTTCAATATATGCGTGATAATGCCCCCATTTCAAATTATATTCGTCCACCTTATCAAGCAGCCTGTATGATAGTTGTTCAAGGGCAGCCAGCTGCCCAAGAGAAATGTGCCATAAAGACGGTGCAGGAGCCGAAGAGGACTTCCACTCCTTAACCAATAATCTTCGTCCTAACATTAAA
Source organism: Poromitra crassiceps (assembly GCF_964638095.1). NCBI lineage: Eukaryota > Metazoa > Chordata > Actinopteri > Beryciformes > Melamphaidae > Poromitra > Poromitra crassiceps. Next base: position 43,981,408 of record NC_139624.1, read on the forward strand.
GCCGTCTGGATCCAATTAGCGATTGGTGGAGTCAAATCACTCAATGTTGCGGGATCACCCAAAATAAATAGACTGGGGGTAAACGGAATATCGAGGCCAACAATTTTTTCCACAAGACCATGAATGGCTAACCAAAACTCCTGGACTTTTGGACATTCCCAAAGCATGTGCACCAGAGTGCCGCCTTCTTCTTTACACCTCCAACACTCCGAGCTGTCCACCAGACCCACCCTATGCAGCCTGGATGGTGTCCAGTAGATTCTGTTTATAATTTTGAATTGGATCAATCTCGTTCTCAATTCCCTTGACATTTTCTTTCCATTTTCGAGAATTCTTCTCCATTCAACCTCTGTAAATGATACCTTTAAATCAGTTTCCCAAGTCAGTTTAAGGGACATTGTGCTTGAATCTGAGACCGCCAAGATCATAGAATAGTAAGCAGAGGCTTCATGACCCAGCCCAAAAATTTTCAGAAACATCTCAAGTGTGTTACCCCTAGGTGGAGCAGTTGAGGGGGAGCCAAACGATTTCACCAGTAAGTGTCTTAACTGCAAATACTTCCAAAATTGATTGTGTGGCAAATCAAATTCCTGTCTGAGAGCCTCAAAAGATTTTAGTGTTCCATCCTGATACAAGTCCCCCAGAACCTTGATACCTTTTTGAAACCAGGACTTCCAAAAGAAGGGCGATTAATCTATACAAAGCCTGGGGTTTAGCCAGATCCCAGCAGATTGATGAAGGTAGGGGTCAAATTTATAGATATGAGCTACTCTCTTCCAGACCCATTGAATATGGGACAAAATAGGGTGTGATCGATTCTCTTGGGCTAGTTTGGCCGTAATACAGTCCGTGAGTGCCAGCGGGGCGCAAATGGCACTTTCAATATGGAACCACGGGGGGGCTCTCTCTGGAGGCAGAGTCCAGTGCGCCATGTGCCTGAGAGTGAAAGCATAATGGTAATATAACAAGTTAGGAACACCAAGACCTCCTTGGGCCACAGGCCTCTGCAGTTTTCGCAGGCTCATTCTAGGGCGCTTATTGTTCCATAAGAATTTATTGCAAATTTGGTCAAATTGTTTAAAGTAGTGTAGTGGGATTCGGACTGGGAGAGCTTGTAACAGGTAATTAAATTTAGGTGCACAGGTCATTTTTATTATATTTACTTTGCCCCACAAGGAGAGAAATAGTGGAGACCACCGTTCTACATCTGCCCGCAGTTTGTCCAGTAAGGGATCAAAGTTTGTTTTAACCAAATCAGCCAATAGGGGGGGGAATGTTAGGCCAAGATATTTAATGCCTTTCTTAGGCCAAGAAAAGGTGCCTGCTTGAAATAGGGATTTGGGACAATATGGCGAGAGAGGAAGAGCCTCTGACTTTGTCCAGTTCACTTTATAGCCTGAAATAGATGAAAATGTGTCAATAATTCCTAATGGAGAGGAGAGAGAGCGTTCTGGATCTGAGACAAATAAAAGAATGCAATCCGCATATAGCATCAGTTTATGACATCTGTCACCAATTTGAATACCTGGAAAAGTGGGTTCCCTACGGATAGCCATTGCTAATGGTTCTAGGGCGACTGCGAACAGCAGGGGGGAGAGGGGATCCCCCTGTCTGGTCCCCCTATAATTATACTGTTTAATAACAATCGAAAATCTTGCTCGTAGCTTTAAAATACAATTTGTTACACTGAGTTTACAATAATTCATGTGATAAGAAATAATGTTCACAAGCATGCACATGCTCACTCTATCTATCTATATGTATTGGTTCACTATTATCTAGCTATACAGTAGGGTTGGGCGATGGGAAGAATATATGGGCGATTGAGTCCACCGTCGGTTGCTTTTGTTGGGTGATCTTTCACGTGATTGTTGTCATTTTAATTTGCTAGTTTAATGGTGAGAGAGAGAGACCGACAGACGGAGAGAGAGAGCTCTGTCTGACATGTGGCTCGGCACACACACACACACACACACCCCACAGCGTTGAGGTTAAGCAGTGAGAGAGGTGGAAACGGAGCAGAAACACGCTCACCTGGGAATACGAGGCACTGGCAGGATGACAGCAGATTAATAGCAATGCGTCCTCGCACTTAAAATAACTGCCCAAATCCTGAAGCAAATTAAACTCAAACTATAAAGCAGCCATAGATATGATTCAGACACTTTTTTCACTCTATCTGCCTCTCTGTCTCTCTACCCGCATGTTTGTTTAGTGTGCGTTTGTGTTGTAAAGAGGTTTCATTTGCGTTTGTGTGATTTTCATCGCCGTTTATTATAAGAGCATTGTATCGTCCCAGCTCCGTCCCCAAATTAATTTTCATCGTCCTTGACGCTATTTTTAACGTCCCGCTATTTTTAACGGATGACGGGAGGTCCTGTCAAGCCCTGGTTACGTGTGTATAGCCTCTTCTAAACATGAACTGCGGATTATAACCGTAGAATCAGGTCCGACTATCCGCTGCAGTTACCCAGTTTACCATTTTCAATTTTACAGTAGTGAATGTAACTAAAAGACATACAATGTGAAAACAAACTAACACAACACAACCTCAAGTGTCACCTAGACAAAAAAAGAAAAGAAAAAAAACAACAGAACAACAATAACAAAACACATAGCTGGCTGCCAGTCTGTCAAGGTTATCCCAGTGGCAACATGTTTAAACATAATACATAAATAAATAAATCCAATATCACACCCACTCCGACATGTATTTAAACAGGAGACAGTATATGAAAATTAAATGACTATGACAATTAAATGATATTACAGTGTGCCAAGAAGGGCCCCCAAGTTTCCTGGAATCTGCTCTGTGTATTTGGCTTATAGAGACGTAGCTTTTCCATTTGTATAATGTACAACATCTCATTGAGCCATCGTTTAAAACAGGGTGGAGTGGTAGACTTCCAGGTCAAGAGAATACGTTTTTTAGCCACCATCATACCTAGCTGCAGAGCCATCTGTATCTCATGTGGAAGCTCAAAAGTCTCCACGGAACATCCAAATATGGCCACATTGTGGTGTGGCTGAATGTCTCTAGAATAGGCCTTTGAGAAGCACTCGAAAACTGCGGACCAAAAGGTGTTTAACACAGGACAAAACCAAAAAAGATGTGAATTCACAGATTTTAAAACCGTTCACTGTGACAGTTCACACAACTTTGACACTACAGTACATATTACATATTATACATGAAACCCTTCAGCTACTTCTGCTCTCACCCATAATGTCAAAATATCGGCATCAGCGATATATTATAGTTTTTGACATGTTGACATTTTGTTTGTGCTGCCATGTTTCTGTCAGCTGTAGGCTAAAAGTTTGACCTATAGTATTCCCATCAAAGCTTTCCTCAACATGATATTATCCGATACATAACGGTATAATTGGTGCATTATGTGAAAATGGTGAATGTACGCTTTCTCTTTCCCTTTTAGTCCAGACACAGAGTTCAGCCTGTCTCTAAATGGCACTGAGCCTCTGTCAGACGCCGGCCAGACTCTGTCCTCATGCGGCATCATTTCTGGGGACTTGATTTGTGTGATGCTGCCTCAGTCTGTAGCAGCTGCCTCACCCTCATCTGCCCACCAGGCCTCAGCCTCACCCTCATCTGCCCACCAGGCCTCAGCCTCACCCTCATCTGCCCACCAGGCCTCAGCCTCGCCCTCATCTGCCCACCAGGCCTCCAGTAGCACAGCCTCTCAGAGGCAAGAGCCGAGCCAGAGCCCACAGACCACTGCCACGAGTTCCACTGAGGTGAGCCATCATTCTGTACAGCTTATCCATCTGACATCTCCATCTCTTTGAGCTGCTTCAGTGTAGCAGTCAGACCTTCACCTATGATGTGTTTCTTTGTTGTTTTGGAAGAGTATGGATTACAGCACTACCGAACATAATAATAACATAATAATAATGCATGGCAGATTGAGTCAGCAAAACTCATCTGTGTGGCCTTGTCATATTGATGAATAGAACTGTCTTGTTACAGAGCAAATGAAAGGCTTTCTGTGTGGCCCATTGTTTCTGCCTCCAGGTAGTTGACAGACTGCAACATACTGAAATCAGAATTCACATTGAATTGAAAATAATCCTCAAATCAGCATCCCTACTAAATTCACGACCCCTACTGACGCCGAAATCGGTGATGCGGAGTGCTGAGTCATCTCTACATATAAACTATGGCTGAAATGGAGGAAGGTGTTATGAATGAATGAATGAAGTATTTATTTGTCAGTTAGGAAAATTGGTTTGTACATCATGGTCGTTGGCAAAAAGGACATCAAGAACATCAGACAAGACAACAGCACAAGACAAGACAACAACAATTATTGGCAACATCAACACATCACAAGATTGGGCTAGGGGAGGGGTTGGGTGGGTGGTGCTGGGGGGGGGGGGTATCAGAGTCCGTTTATTAGTCCAATGGATGTGGGGATGAATGTTCTGTTTGTCCTTGTTGTTCTATGGAGTGGGGTTCTGAACCTGCGTCCTGAGGGGAGTGGTTTATATTGGCTGTTGAGTGGGTGAGTGATGTCTGTTATAATCCGGTTTGCTTTCTGTATTGCACGTGATTTGAAGAGTGATGTGATGTCCCTGTGTATACTGTACTAGTGAGCACAGAATGTTATCTGCTTGATGGAGAATATGTCTCTCCATGATAAACAGCAAAGTGCTAGCAGCCCAGCAGCATCAAGGGAGTCGGAGGGTAACGATGCAGCGGAGGACCAGGGAACACAAGTGTGCAGTTGGGAGCCCATGCTGTGCAGCGAGGCAGAGGAAGGCCAGGCGCCCCTCTCCCTGGAGCTCCTCTACCACGGAGCCCAAAGCAGGAGCCCTAGCGACTCTCTCATGGTGGCTGTGAACTGCCTGATGCTGGAGACCGGATTCACTCTTCAGGTAAAGCCCGGAACACACCAAGGCGATAGTCGGAGGTGTTGGTGAGCGTCGGTCACCCAATATTTTGCAGTGTTTCCCTGCTCTTGTCGGCACCTTTTTCAGACGATTCTACATGTTGAATTGGCATCGGGCAGTCGCTGATCAAAATCACTGATTGGCTGGAAGCAGTGCATGAGAAGAGAGGGCACACACAAAATGCTCCTCTCATTTTTCAATTTCATCTGATCTGATCATTCCAATAAAGTCAAAGTCGGACGGACAAACCAGTCTTTATTGTCTCACAACAACCCAACACACACATGCTGCCAGCCACACACACACACACACACACACACACACACACACACACACACACATGCTGGCGGTGAAATAGTCTGTGCTTTTAACCAGTGGGCAAGCCCACCCCCTTTCCCCTGAAGATGCGGAAGTCTTTGATTAAGCTGTAATTCCTCGAATGGCCACTTGAGGCAGGACTCAGAAGTCCCGTCGGAAGTCCCGACGGGGAAGCGGAGTTGCCACTCTCCCATGGCCGAGAGAGGGGCTCTGTCATGGGCATGAGAAGAATCTGACTAACCTTACGTTAACGTTACATTATTCTCGTCAGAAACCACTTCGATTTGCATGTTTAAACAAGATTGCAGCCTAGCGATAACTCAAAAACATTTTATTGATATATATACATCAGAGGAAGCCAGGATTAAACAAAACGATATCAGAAATACACGCGCGTCTGCCCGTGTGTCTTTTCCGGCTATAGTGTCCTGACTGTCCTCGGTGGGGGGGTTCAGACAGAGGTAGGGGAGGAATTTCGAGGTTTGAGTGACAGATTGAGTGTGAAGGGTGTGACGAGAATTACTCACAAGATTGTTTTAATGCTTTTCCAGTGGTTGCATTTTGTAAAACCCACACAGAGACGTGAAGGGTGACCAGTGGCATTGATTCATGACAGCGTCGAAGTGTAAAATTAGATAGTGATATTGACAGATTGACGATTCTTTACATTCATTCATATTTAGCGCTGGTAGCGCTGTCGCCTCACAGTTAGAAGGTCCTGAGTTTGATTCTCGCCTGGGACACTGTGAGCGCTGTGGTTGTGTTCCCCCCCATATCTTCAGTGCCTACTGCCCAGGTGGGTTATCTCATCGTAAGGGCCTTTCTCTCTGTGTGGAGTTTGCATGTTCCCCCCGTACCCCCCAGGGGGTTCCTCCGTATATAACCCCCCGACTAAAAACATGCAGAAGATCAGATCGTCATCGTCATCCGACCAGTGACGACAACATCCGAAGTTGGTCCCCGGGCGCTGTATGAGAAAGCGACCACTGCTCCTGGCCTGCCCCTCGGAGGAAAGGACATGCCTGGATGGGTTAAATGCAGAGGACACTTTTCACCGGCCACCGTCAGCATGAGTGTGTTGTGGCCGCATGCATGTATTGTAATGTTCAGGTGACAATAAAAGACGGGCTTGTCCGTTAGGAGATTTAGTTGAGGTAGAGTTGGAAAGTAAGATTAACAAAATAAGTAAAAAAGTCAGGAATTGTGTTGTTTGAGGCCAGCAGCAGAGGTGGTTTCATTTTTTAGGCCTCCAATGGTGATAGCTGTGGCTGGAGGCATTATGCTTTCGGGTTGTCTCTCCGTACGTACGTCTGAACTGATTCGATTTTGGTGGTCAAAGTTCAAGGTCACTGTGACCTCACGACCGTCCGTTCCATGCTCGTTAACGCCTCGAGCGAATGTCTTCAAATTGGGCACAAACATCCACTTGGACTCAAGGATGAACTGATTAGATTTTGGTGGTCTAAGGTCAAAGTTAAAGGTCACTGTGACCACAAGACCGTCCGTTCCATGCTTGTTAATGCCATATCTCAGGAACGCCTTGTGGGAATTTCTTCAAGTTTTCCTCAAACATTCACTTGGACTCAAGGATGAATTGATTATATTTTGGTAGTCAAAGGTCAAGGTCACTGTGGCCTCACAAAATATGTTTTTGTCCATAACTCAAGAATTCATACATTACTTCATGACTGACATGACTTCAGGTAATTATGATTTCAGACAAATGTCTTATTGGATAAAATGTTGAAGTGATGACATTTTATATCCAAAAATTCAAAGGTCAACTTCACGGTGACATCATAATGTTTTGCTTATCACTGTAGCTGATAAAGCAATCTTTTGTCATTCTACAAAAAGTGCTGTGACTTTTGCAGACACCAAAACCTTTTAAGTTGACCTACCGGTAATAATCACGTTACTTATATTGATTTGGACTTCCTCTCCCTGGATGATGGCCAGGACAAGGGGCGTGGCCTCCTGTTCCTCTGGTAGTCCACCACTAGTCTCAACGCCAGACCCATGAGATTTCTTACGTTGATACACTACGTTACTGCATGCTGCAGAGCTCTCTCTGGGTCTGGGACACTCAGCCGGCTGGTTATTGGAGGGAACCGTTCACTTGGCCAGTCATATGCCAGTGGTGGATTCAGTCCTCCCCAATCAGTAACGACTTTGCGATCAGACAACACGGGAGGTGCAGCCCATTTTTAGAACCGCTCTCTCATCGGTACTATGACCTGTGAGTCTGGGGAGAGACTCGTCCACCACAAGCTCATTGGTTTTGCTGATATTGAGCTGTGATTGTTGTTGGACCATGTGACAAAGCTCTCTATGTACTCCTACATGTATGTCCCCTCTATAGTCAGCATGTTTCTCACTGGAAATGATTCCCTGGAATCATACAGTTAGATATAGTGATAACTTCCATTTCACCAAAAAATACACTTAGTACCTTTTATTAAAGACGAGCTGAACCCAAAAATGACTTTATTTTTATTTTAGTTCACATACCTGGGTATTCAGTGCACCTATTTAATAATGTATTGGAACAAAAATCACAAAATCATATTTCTTTTATTTTTCACACTTTATTTACTTATTTTAATTTATTTTTTCAGGATTCATTCATAACTGTAATCTACAGTATGGTGACATAACAAAGTGCTACAAATTTCTACCCCATTTCAACTACCGGTAATCATATCACGCACGACATGGCAGCTGTCAATCAATCTTCATTTCGAGGAGAATTTTCTCCTTGAAATGAAGGAGAAAATGGTGCCTAGTGCCTGTCTGGCAGAATTTCTAGCCCATAAACTAACTAATAAGTTGGCCAATAATTATGTAACATACAAAATAAAACAAACGGTAATGTCTTCATTTAATGTAGAATGCAAAGACATGTAAGTGGCTTGTTAAACTCACATTCCAGGAATAATGGTAACGTCGCGGGTCTTACCCCGGCCAAAGTCATATTTTATGAGTCTGAACCATCTGAACAGACATGGATGTAGACTGCAACTAGACATGTTGGCGGAGTCATACAGCCACGAGGGGGTATTTCTAGTCTAGCAATATATTGATATTTTATCAATACCGTGATATGAAACTAGATATCGTCTTCTATTTTGGATATCGTAATATGGTGATATGGCATAATTGTTGGGCCCTATCTTCCCAAAAGCGCAAATTTAGCGTTTGTGCTTGTTTAATGCCGTGCGCAATGCAAATTGGGGGCGGACACAAGCGCATGCCTGTGATAATTGTACTGGGGATTGGCTGCCCCATGCCAAAGCAGGCGTTTCAGCGCTAAAATGTGGGATAGATGGCATTACCCTATCGTCAGCAGCCAGGGCTCGACATTAACGGCTGCCCGGTTGCCCCGGGCAACCAAAAAAAACATGGGGCAACCATTTCTCGGTCTTTGGTTGCCCCAGGGGCAACCACGATTTAACATGCAACAAAATATGTACAGCAGCAAACAGCAAAATATACACCAAATAAATGTTTTAATACTTGTTGTGAGTGACATATATGTGACATTTTATTGCTGTTACAATCGAAACGATGTTACTAATTACCAGTCGGAACCTACGTGATGCATGCTGCACGTGCGGTATGTTTAACGAGTACTGACTGGGACAGGTGGGGCTGCTCGCACACAATCACAGCGGCTGCAAGACGCAAGAAGAACCTCGTCCGCCCGCAGCCCCGCACAGAAACAAAGGACGAGGAAATTGTCATTGAGGTGAAATACCCGTGCGTCTTTGAACGGGACGGAAAACGAATGCTATACTGCAAAGCATGTAGCCTACAACAAGCGCTTAGGTCTCATATGCTTCCCGCATCGGCGAGTGTCCACACGGAAAAGTTAGTTAAATCAGCAGACGCGCCCCTCCACAAGGCTGCTGTGCAGACGGTTTTCGCCTGGCTGTGCACACCCCGAATTGTGTAACTACGTGGACGCGGCTGGGCGGACAAAGTGGAGTTTTCAAGACTCCAGCTCACTTCCGCGAGCAGAAACCCACACACAGTGTATAAACGCTCCACACGTTTCCTCGTCAAGATTCAGTGTCTCTCATTTCCGTGCGACAGCCCAAACTTCAAGCATAATTCCAGCATAACGCTATACTGCAAAGCATGTAGCCTACAACAAGCCTACAACATACACCTCGACCAGGACATCCTTCAAAAACGTTTTACCACCGCGTATATGTGCTGAGAAATGATTTGCATCCCTGGCCTGTCAGCCTCTCATACGGGGTGAGAGAGAGAGGGATTGCAGGGCCGCTTCTGGGCCTTTTGGGGCCCTATGCAACATCAGAGTGGGGGCCCCAAACCACTGTCATCAAAGTATCCCTGAATGAACATGAGGAGGGCAGGCCCGGCGTTAGGGGCGGGCCTGACCGGGCCGGGCCTGACCGGGCCGGGCCTGACCGGGCAGGGCCTGACCGGGCCGGGCCCCCCCATTTAACAAACTGGCCCCCCCATTCAATTTTTTTTTTTTTTTTTTTTTTTTTTTGGTTGCTAAAAACGTTTTTCTGTTTTAAAGTTTAACATGGAATCTGGCTGTCATTAGGCATTGATTAACTCAATGCTATTGCTAACTGTTACTTTGAACATCCATTTGCAATGATTCTGGCTGGATATTAACTATTGTAAATTTGTCACAATGAATGCAATTTGTGCACAATGTGTAAATACACTTAATATTAATTGTTTAGGCCTAATTATTTGTAAAGTCACAACACATTAGAGATGTGTGTAGTTCTTCACAGATTTAGCCTCTTTATTTTGCTCTCAAATGCACCAGGTTGACGAATTTTACTTTAAAATGTACAAAATCTTCTTCCGGGGGAGAATCCCCCCGGACCCCCCTTGGGTAGCTTGGCCCCCCCAAGCTAGGGGCAGGCCCCCTCTGTAACTTGGGTCTGGAGCCGGGCCTGGAGGAGGGTAGGCTACTTAATTATCAATAACGCTTTTAATTAATAAATTAAGCACAATATGAACAATAACTGTTGAAAAATATATGAAAATGAAAGTTCACAAATATTAGTTAAATCCTTTCAGTGCAAATGCATTATAAAAACAAAAAATAAGATTTGTTTAGAAAACGAAATGACACAAATTTATTATTATTATTATTATCATTATTACTACTACTACACCCGGTGCGCACACTGAATAGGCCTATTATACTATACAATAGATTATTATACTTACTTTTCTGTCACATCGTCATTATTAAGCCGGCTTATGACTGCATAGTATCTTAATTACTCAAAATATAAAGCGACTAAAATTGGGCAACCATATTTTTATTCGGGCAACCAAAAGCTCTTGCCAGGTTGCCCCTCCGGCAACCACTTTTAAAAGTTAACGTCGAGCCCTGGCAGCGCACAATTACTTTGCGCTAAGAGCTTTGAAAAGGACCTCTTACGCGCAAATACCTTGTTGCACTGGGAGCGCAGCCGTAATCTCCGTGCAGCGCAGTGGAAAGTGGAATTCCTTTTGGATATGTCATTACGCACAGCCTTGCCATGCCAAGACATCAAATTATGCTGCTAAAATTGGGTATTTGCAGATAATTCAGTGAGGCAATCAACTATAACTCACTGAGAAACTTTTATCACATCGCAAAGAGGGAAATTAATTGAGAAAACTTGTTGGACAATGGACCTAGGCTATTTACCTTCATAAACCGGAGGGTCGTTGGCACCACAGACGATCTGTCAATAAGCTCTCTCTGTCCTCGCACGAGTGAGTACACTCTATTACGCATGGAGAGAATTACAGCATATTGCATGCCTCCGCAAACAGCCATTGCGAGACGGGAATCTGATTGGTTTTGATTGACGTAATGCCCAGCATTGCTTGGCCACGCCTGTGAATAATTCTGGTAGTCAAGACTGCCCAAATCCCGTTTGCGCAGGCATTTTGGGGCGCAGATGATTTTGGCACGGCTCTAATTTGCATCTGCGACTCGTGCCGTGAACGTTTCCGCATCCCTGCAGAGAATTGCATCCCCAACATATTTCGGGGCTGTTTTAACTTAGAAATCAGTGAGGTCACGTCTACCAGACAATTATATCACTTTTAAACAGTTACATTTCTGTATAAATCATTACAATATGCTCCCGTGAGGTGCGGATGCTGCCGGCGCTGGGGTGCAAAGCTCGGCATAACACCTGGCAGACGGCGCAAGGCGGACTGCTATCTTCCCTGCCTTAAGGCACGTGCAAACAGGTGCGCAATCGCTATTAGGGGATAGCGCGCCTGTCGGAAGATAGGGCCCGTTGTCTTTTCTTGGTTTTAAAGGCTGCATTACCGCAAAGTGAACATTTTCTGAACTCACCAGACTGTTGTAGCTGTTCTATTAGCTGTTCTGTTAGCCTTTACACACTTAGTCATTATATCCGCATTATGCATTCAGCCTAAAAATACCAAGATATGATTTTTGGCCCATATCGCCCAGCCCTACCCACATGCTTTTCCCACTTAGATTATTACAGATCTCTGATTGGAGTTAGCATTGTTTTGTTTTAAAAGTCTTAAATTTGGCTTTGAAATCTTTGGATACCTGTGTTCAGAATCAGAATCAGAATCAGAAAGACTTTAATGATCCCCGGGGGGAAATTGGGACAAGTTACAGTTGCTCGTTCACATAACACAGATAGCATAAAAAAAAAAAAAAAAAAATACACAGTAGTAATGCGATAGTAAAATAAGCAGAATGAGAAGAAGAAAGAACACAACATAGCATGGAATAAACAGTATAACAGTATAAACAGTAAACAGTATTAAATGCAATAGGAGCAAAAAAAGTGGAGTACGTCTAAGTAAGCAATACGTAGAGTAAGTATACCTTACGTGCCAATTGTCATTATTGCACACTGAACTTATATTATTATTCGGCCTTCCCCATACGTTACACGTGGCTCAGCCATGCACTTTTCCAGTTAGCCTATCTTTATTGCACACTGAAGTTATATTATTCGGCTTGCCCTATACGTTACACGTGGCTCAGCCAGGCACTTTTCCAGTTAGCCTATCGGCTGGCTCAGTCTCAGGGAGACTGAGCGTCTCCGAGGTGCTCTTTTAAGAGAGGCATTAAATAGACCAATGGCCACAGGCAGGAATGACTTCCTGTGCCTCTCCGTGTTGCATCTGGGTGGAATCAGTCTCTCACTGAATGTACTCCTGTGTTTGACTAGCACGCCGTGGAGTGGGTGCGAGTCATTGCTCATGATGGAGCGTAGCCTGGATAACGTTCTCTTCTCTGACACCGCAGTCAGAGAACCCAGGTCCAGCCCCACAATGTCCCTGGCTTTACGGATCAATTTGTTAAGTCTGTTGGCATCCGCTGCCTTCAGCCTGCTGCCCCAGCACACAATAGCATAGAGGAAGGCACTAGCCACTACCAACTCATAGAACATCCTCAGCATGGTCCGGCAGACGTTGAAGGACCTCAGCCGTCTCAGAAAGTAGAGACGGCTTTGCCCCTTCTTGTAGAGTGCATCAGAGTTCTTAGCCCAGTCTAGTTTATTGTCAATGTACACGCCCAGGTACTTGTAATCCTCCACTATGTCAACACTGACCCCGTGGATTGAAACAGGGGTCACCGGAGCCTTGACCCTCCTTAGGTCCACCACCAGCTCCTTTGTCTTTGACACGTTGAGCTGCAGGTGGTTCTGCTCACACCATGTGACAAAGTTGGCCACCACATCCCGATACTCATCGTCATCGCCATCTTTGATACATCCCACTATCGCAGAGTCATCAGAGAACTTCTGAAGGTGGCAAGACTCTGTCTGGTAGGTGAAGTCCGTGGTGTAGATGGTGAAGAAGAAGGGAGAGAAGACCGTCCCCTGTGGTGCTCCCGTATTGCTGACCACTCTGTCTGACACACAGTTCTGCAGGCGAACATACTGTGGTCTGCCAGACAGGTAGTCCACAATCCAGGCCACCAGGGGGGCATCCACTCGCATCGCCATCAGCTTCTCACCCAGTAGAGCCGGCCTGATGGTGTTGAACGCACTGGAGAAGTCAAAGAACATGACTCTCACCGTGCTGGCAGGGTTGTCAAGGTGGGCGTAGGCGCGGTTGGTCAAGTAGATGACCGCGTCCTCCACTCCCAGTCGGGGCTGGTAGGCGAACTGGAGGGGGTCAAGGGATGGTTTGACCATAGGCCTGAGCTGCTCCAGGACGAGTTTCTCCAGGGTCTTCATGATGTGGGATGTCAAAGCTACCGGCCTGTAGTCGTTAGAGCCACTGGGTCTTGGCTTTTTCGGTACAGGAACGATACAGGACATTTTCCACATCACGGGGACCTTTTGGAGACTCAGGCTCTTGTTGAAGATCAGCTGTAGCACATCACACAGCTGGGGGGCACAGGCTTTGAGCACCATGGGGCTGACGCCATCCGGGCCAGCTGCTTTTCTCGTGTTTAGTCTCCTCAGCTGATTCTTCACCTGGTCCGCTGTGATGGTCAGCGTGGGTGGGGGGGGAGTGGCATCATCAGCTCTGAAGCCCATCGGGGGGGGGGGGGGGAGAGGGGGTGTGTGGCCTCGTCTCTGGGTGACGGGGTATGAGGGGGGGGGGGAGGTGGGCCATCAGGGCCATCAGCCGGAGCCAGAGGGAGAGAGAGGGGGGGGGAGAGCCGTGTGGCGGGGGCTGCTGTTGGAGTGCTGCAGTCAGGAGAGTCGGGGGAGGGGGCTCCCGGGCCAGCTGCATCAAATCTATTGAAAAACAGATTCAATTCATTGGCCCGATCAACCCCCCCCTCCACCCCCCGCTGCCAGCTTTGTTAAAGCCAGTAATAGCTTTCACACCCCTCCACACCTCTCTCATATTGTTCTGCTGGAGCTTCGCCTCTAGCTTCGACCTGTAGCATTCTTTCGCTACTCTGATGCTCCCTTTCAGCTCCACCTGGATGGCCCTGATCCCCTCTCTATCACCCGACCTAAATGCTCTTTTCTTGGCGTTCAGGATGGCCTTGATGTCCTTAGTTACCCAGGGTTTATTGTTCGGGAAACATTTTATTTCCTTTGTGGGTATGTTGCAGTCCACACAGAAATTTATGTAGTCCGTAATGCACTCTGTGATCCCGTCAATATTCTCGCCATGTGGGTCACAGAGTGCCTGCCAGTCAGTTACCTCAAAACAGGCTCTAAGAGCCTCAGTTCCTTCCTCTGACCATACCCTCACTGTCCTGGAGGTCACAGGCAGTTTTTTCACCATCGGGGTGTATCTAGATCTGAGGTAGACTAGATTGTGATCGGATCGGCCAAGCGGGGGGAGGGGTGACGAAGAGTAGGCCGCCTCCTTCACGTTCGCGTACATCAAGTCAATTGTCCTGTCGCCCCTAGTGCTGCAGCTCACGTACTGCTTAAAGTTGGGCAGTGTTTTCGTCATAGTCACGTGATTAAAATCCCCCGATATCAGTACCAATGCACTCGGATGCTTAGTCTGGAGTCCAGCAATGGCGTTGTGGATATTGTCACATGCTGATATCGGGTTAGCAGAAGGGGGGATGTAAATCGCCACAACAATCACATGAGAAATCTCCCTAGGTAGATAGTATGGCCGTAATCCCACAGCTAAAAGCTCTGTGTCCGGTGAGCACGAGCGTTCTTTAATGCTGATATGAGCCGGATTGCACCATCTATTGTTAACAAGAATGGCAAGGCCACCACCTTTTTTCTTACCACTCAAGGTGCAATCGCGGTCCGCCCGTATCGTCTGGAAGCCATCAATTGATGCGTTACAGTCCGGAATGTCCTTATTTAGCCAGGATTCCGTGAAACACATTAAGCTGCACTCGCGAAATTCCCTCTGAGTCCTCGCCAGACCTGTTAATTCCTCCATCTTATTCGCTATCGATCTAACGTTGCCCATGATCAGCGAGGGGAGATTTGGCTTGAATCTCCGACGTTCTCTCCTGGCTTCGTTTTTCCTCTGCCTCGCTCTTCTGCCTCTCCCCCTTCTTCCTCGCCGTGCATTCTTTATCAGTTCCTCCGGAATAAGCGGCGCTGGGACCGACTCGCCGGCCGGCGAGCGGAGCTCCAGCAGCTGTTCTCTGCTGTAAACAATAGCCACATGTCCTGGCGCCAGCTGTTGTCCCCAGGCGATACATTGTAAGAGCAGTAAACCGGTCAAAAATACGTAAAAAATTCCTCTGAACCGCATGGTTACAGACGGATACACTATTTACACAATATATACACACGATAAGTGTTAGAAAAGAGCGATAATAATAATAATAATACAAAGAGCACGGAAACGAACGAGCAACTGCAACAAGCGACCTTTCCTGCGCACCACCTAGTGTAATATGGCAGTCCGGAAACACTGGAGATGCAGTTAAAGGTTTCTCTCCACTGTCCAGGGATGTGAGACGAAGCCCGGTGAGATGCCCAGTGGGTGGAGGGCAGCAGGAGGACTGTACAAACTACATTACAGGCATCCTCTGTGTGACCACAGCCTTGCAATGATGGTAGCTGTGACCATGGGGCCCATGCTTGTCATTAATGGTGAGTCACATGCTACAACTATTTGTCTGTGTTCTTCTTCATCGTTACCTGGTGTGCAGCATGCGGCACTCTGCAGTCAGGAGGATGTGGGTTCAGAGCTCTTAGCCATAACTGTTAGCTGTGAGCTACATTTGCTAACTAAGTGTTCGCTAGGCTCAAAACGCCGCGATAATAACTTTTAACCGGTTCAAGTCACGGTCTTTCCATAAAGCCCACCAGCTTTGGTATATGTTGGCTAGTTGTTGATAGAAAAATATTGTGGCTCTAAAATAACGTTTTTACAGAGTTGCGGGCAACTGTCATGGCGGCGACTTCGCTCCTCCATTTCCGCTCTGAGAACAGAGCGTCCAATCAATCCATCCATCCAGAAGCTTCTGGATGAGCTTCTTCCTGTCCATCAAAACGTATGCAAAGTTGCTGGAGACGTACGGGTCATCAGTGCTCCACGGACAGACGGACAGCTGTCTTTGAAAATGAATGGAAGTGAACAGAGAAATGAACGCAGACTGACAGACACCACGGATCAGTGTGGCCACAGCCTTAGCCCTCGTTCACACCATTTATTGTGTACTGTCCCTGCTTCAATAAACAATAAAGATAAAGATAAAGATTCACCAAATCCCACACTGAAGCTATGCAGTGCTATGGCAGTTTCATTTCCGCATCCTTGTTAACAGGCCAGACCGTTCACACCAGCCGCACGCCACGCCACGCTGAAGCTACGCTGAAGCTACGCTGCAGCGATAGTTTCGGCTTCTAATCTGTTCTATTATTCAAGCGTGTAGCAAGCTGCACCCCAGCTGCCAGGCATGAAGTCAATGCAAGTTGTGAGCAGACGGAGGGCAGCTCCAAACAAGGCGCTGAGGAAAAGAGTGTTTCTGGTCTGACCGGTTTAGCGCAGCACTCAGCTTCGACGTGGACTAATCGACACGTTGGGGACAGCCCTAGAACCAAGGCTTACTCTTTCAGACACTGGGTCTTATAGAAATTGAGGTGGAGGAACATCAGCATTTGTTGAAAGTTTGTACACCAAAGCCAAAGCAGAATAGGAAACATGCATGCACAGTAAATGCTCTCTACTCCCACTGAATATGCAGACAGCAATACTTTAAGTTGTATTCAGCTATCAACCCAGAAATGCCTATATGCAGAAAAAACAATATATTTTTACATTGCTGAATTTTATACCGTTTTTGACAGATGAACTTGTTCTGAAATGTGAAATTTGGGTAAACAAGGCTCTGCTGTATTTATATTTCTTTAGCTAACCAATTATGCAGATTAACCTGTTACTTCATACTTTCCTTCTAGGTATACTGAAGATGAATGAGACAGCACGTCCAGTGCGCAAATTGTCTCTGATTCCATCCAGCTATGTGACGAATGAATTTCAAGGTGAGTAATGTGTATCAAAGCAGCAGGATGATATATTTTATGGTCAAAGCAATGCGGATGCACTATGCAGTATAGTAATGTGTATCAAAGAAGCAGGACAATATATTTTATGGTCAAAGCAATGCCTAAGCAGTATAGTAATGTGTATCAAAGCAGCAGGACAATATATTTTATGGTCAAAGCAATGTCTAAGCAGTATAGTAATGTGTATCAAAGCAGCAGGACAATATATTTTATGGTCAAAGCAATGCCTAAGCAGTATAGTAATGTGTATCAAAGAAGCAGGACGATATATTTGATGGTCAAAGCAATGCCTAAGCAGTATAGTAATGTGTATCAAAGCAGCAGGATGATATATGTTATGGTCAAAGCAATGCCTAAGCAGTATAGTCATGTGTATCAAAGCAGCAGGATGATATATTGTATGGTCAAAGCAATGCCTAAGCAGTAGGGATGTCCCGATCACATTTTTTTTGCTCCCGATCCGATCCCGATCATGTGATTTTGAGTATCTGCCGATACCGATTTTTCCCGATCCGATCTTTCGGCAATGCATTAAGAAAAAAGAAAAGAAAAAAACTGCAATCAAGTTGACCCTTAAGATTGTTTTTTTATTTAACAGTATCCAACTAACTATCCATTATATCCAACATGGATATGGCTTTTTTATTTAACAGTATATTCATTATATCCAACATGGATTCAAAATTTAAAACAAAATAAAATAAAGCTTATCAGTGGTGCACCACAAAATAACCATGTAAACTAAAACAAATGATGTGCAGAATAGTGCAATAACAATGTAAATCAGGAAATGCGTTTGTTTTGGTAAATTCTTCTGCTCTGTGCGACACTAAATAAATGAATGATGATATGTAATTTAAAACCAAAACTAAGGCCTCAGGATGAGTTTAAGACGTGAACATGGTCATGTTTGTTGAATTAAAAAAAAAAAAAAAAAAATCTTTTTTTTTTTTTTTTTTACTCCCGATCTTTTCCCCCCGATTCCGATGTTCTAAAAATCACGTGATCGGCCCCGATCTCCGATCACGTGATCGGATCGGGACATCCCTACTAAGCAGTATAATAATGTGTATCAAAGCAGCAGGACGATATATTTTATGGTAAATGCAATGTCTAAGCAGTATAGTAATGTGTATCAAAGCAGCAGGATGATATATTTTATGGTCAAAACAATGCAGATGCACTATGCAGTATAGTAATGTGTATCAAAGAAGCAGGACGATATATTTTATGGTCAAAGCAATGCCTAAGCAGTATAGTAATGTGTATCAAAGCAGCAGGATGATATATTTTATGGTAAATTCAATGTCTAAGCAGTATAGTAATGTGTATCAAAGCAGCAGGACGATATATTTTATGGTCAAAACAATGTCTAAGCAGTATAGTAATGTGTATCAAAGCAGCAGGACGATATATTTTATGGTCAAAGCAATGCCAAAGCAGTATAGTAATGTGTATCAAAGCAGCAGGATGATATATTTTATGGTCAAAGCAATGCCTAAGCAGTATAGTAATGTGTATCAAAGCAGCAGGACAATACATTTTCTGGTCAAAGCAATGCCTAAGCAGTATAGTAATGTGTATCAAAGCAGCAGGATGATATATTTTATGGTCAAAGCAATGCCTAAGCAGTATAGTAATGTGTATCAAAGCAGCAGGACAATACATTTTCTGGTCAAAGCAGTATAATAAGTGTTTAAAAATCTCATGTTGTGTCACCGTGGCATTTCCAGGAGAAAATGCAGCAGCAGCCTTCAAAGATCTGAGCAAACTGTCACGGATCTTCAAAGACCAGCTGGCATACCCACTGATAGCTGCAGCCAGAGAAGGTACCAGTGACCTTTCTTTTTAAACTTTGCTCTCATTCTAAATCAGCTGGCCAATAAAAGTTACTACCACAGGCATTGCAGAGTGGACGTACCAGGACAATCCTAGGCTCTTATGGCCCATTTCCACCACTGGTATTAGCGTGGCCCCGCCCGGCTCGATTCGCTTTTTTGTATCATTCCACCAGTCAAAAACCGGGTTGAGTCGGGGTTGAGACGACTGATTGGTCAGGCAGAATCATGTTTACTGTGTCTACTGTCAATTAGGGGTGGGAATCGTGGAGTAACTCACGATACGATATGGTCACGATACTTGCCCCTCGATAACGATATTATCACAATACAGCGATTCTGCGATAATCGATATATTGGAAGAAATTTAACCTACGATACATCACGATATCTGTGTAACTGAAGAGAAAAAAATACCCCTAAAAGGCAAGAAGCAGGTATTATGTATTTATTAGCAGAATTGACATGAACTCTCTCAGAGTTCACTCACTCACTCACTCATACCATTTTTGATACCACGGAGGAAAAGTTACACATTAAGTCTTTTTATTATTATTATTAAAACAAGAAAACCTATATAACCTACCTACCTATATAATTTCTAAAGTAGATATTAATGATCAAACATTTCCATTCATGTAGCCTACAGTATTTATGTTTTTGTTTCAACTACAAACATAAATAAACGTCAACTTGAAACTATGTTTCAACTACCACACACAGCATAATATTTTAGCCTGTTTATTTAAAAAAAAGAAAAAAGAAAAAAAAGTGTAGTGTAGTGCCAGTGTATCGATAACGTATCGCAAGTGGAAATATCGTGATACCATGAGTATCGATATTTTGTCCCACCCCTACTGCCAATGCTGGACACCA
The DNA here is from genome assembly GCF_964638095.1 of Poromitra crassiceps. Classification (NCBI taxonomy): domain Eukaryota; kingdom Metazoa; phylum Chordata; class Actinopteri; order Beryciformes; family Melamphaidae; genus Poromitra; species Poromitra crassiceps. The sequence goes on from NC_139624.1 coordinate 44,001,302, forward strand.
GTTTAGTGGCACGTACCTTCTCTTCTGTCAGGGCCGCTGGAAGTCACTTTAAGCAGGGGGTGCTGGGAGGAAGGGGAAAAAATTTGACTTTTTTTTTTTTTTGCCATATTTAGAGGAATATCTCATTTTAAATTAACATTAGGATACTGTTGTGATGTAATTATTCAGTATTTTCTCCTTTTCTCACTCATTCAGAGCAAAGAGGGAAATATATAGCATGATGATAATGCTCTATATCTCCCTGTTTGCTCTGAATACACCAGTCAACATGACACAGACTTAACATGATAGAAATATTATCAGCAAACTTAATGCCTAGACTAATTATTCTGATCTGAATGGCATATATCAAGAAACATTGACTCCTCTCTTTGCTGTATAGTGGGAGGTGCATTTTTGAGTAGGCTATTAAAATAGCATGTCAAGTTCACATTTCTTTATTGCCAGATTAAACAATTTGTTGGTTGGTTCAACACATGTGCATGCGCGCTTCTTCTTCTTCTCTAGCCTACAAGCATGTAACTTCCTTGATTGTTATTGTTGATAATTCTATTTAAATAGGCTACATTTTCATTTCCCGAAACATTCTTAAACAAGAAAGGAACATAGTGCACTGCAAAATATTTTTAATTACATTTGTAAAAAAAAAAAAAAAATTGGGAAAAAATCTAGGGGGTCCTACTTCCCGCGGCCCTGTCTTCTGTTATTTCCATCAGTCTTTTGTGTTGCTGCCTTCAGCTCTGGTGAAATAAAATCGATCTCCTTGTTCAGCCTTAACATGACGGTGGTTTTCAATTGTTTTGAGAGAGAAAAGTCCGCTGCTCGGGAACCCCTTGTAGTTGTGTGTTACGTCTACGGCTTCTCTAGGCCGGAGGCGGGGCTTTAGCGGCGCCACAGCTTTTCCTGGTGAGAGTGCCCGGGCTGGTGGCTTCCCTTCTCCCCGTAGCGTAACCCCCGTCCACTGCGCAGCGCATGCATGTAAATAACAACAAATTGATATTCATTCTCCTAGCCGATGGTCTCATTTGCCCATGTAGGTCATATAGAGGCACCAGTATTTCATAACCAGTTTAAGAGTTCCATGTATGGATTTAATTGTAATGTTATAACGTTATAGCCTACTTCCTGGTATGGTCGCAGTGACTACTGACCATCGACATAAATAAAGATGGACACCATTTGAGGTCCCGTTTAGTGAAGCCGCTGCATGTCAGTTCGCCGCCCTGATGACTGAATCCAGTATAGGTCACAAGGCCCGCCTCCCCATGTTAGTGGATGGGAAAATCACAACCGAAATATTCACAGTAAACGTCAGATAATTTTTTTCCAAAGGTGGTTTGTATCATTTTAGGTAGTCATTATCATGCTAATGCCTGTGCAAGTGGTCATTTTTCTGATCAGTTTGTTTTTAAGTAGTTATTTGACATATAAAAAGGGATAAAAATGGATGATTGACAGCTGTGGCAGCCAGTCTCAAGCCGTCATTGGCTGGACAGACTCTTCACATTATAGAACTAGCGTTAGTTTGACAGACAGGACACAGTGCTGCTTTGTGCTTTCATGTAACGCTGCCTGCCTGCCTGGAGGTCTGGGTGGCTCTGCTGGATGTGTGGGCCGGGACAGAGGCTCTTAGCACGGGGTACGGGGTGGCTGTGCTGGCTACCAGACATCAATGGAGCGCAATAAAAAGAACATTGTTTTGAGAAAGGTGCGTGAGGAATTAACGTTGGTTGGGGACTGAAGTAAGTGTGTTTTATAAGTTACTCCAGCGTTTTTAACATAGCAATAGCGTTAGCCGCTTTCGCTAGTCGGCTGTTTTTCATTATTTATCGGCTTAATATTACTAACTTAACAACCGATAACGATAGCTGGAATAACACAATAATATACACACATTTTCAGAACTTACCAGGTTGTCCAACTGCCAGGAAATGTGTTTTATAACGTTAACTCCCGTCCCGGGTCAGATGGGGCCTAGTATGCAAGCACCAGCCATGAGCTAATCGCTAACGGGTTAGCCGTTAGCGTCACATAAACATAGGTTTTATTTTTGGTATTAAAGCAACAAACGTTTTTATATGGATATCTCAGAGAAATGCTTTGACTGTGGATACAAACCCGGATTAGGGTAAGGGGTGAGGATGGGGTTAGGGGTGGGAAGAGGATGCAAACCCGGATTAGGGTAAGGGGGGGTGGGCGGGGGGAGACAGGGTAAATGGCACTATAGAAGTATAACAGTGTAGTGCACTACACTGTCTCTGTACTAAATGTGATTATATAGTTTACTGAGACACTAGTACATGTACTAGTGTCTCAGTAAACTATATAATCACATTTAGTACAGAGAGACAGTGTAGTGTCTCAGTAAACTATATAATCACATTTAGTACAGAGACAGTGTAGTGTACTAGTCTCTCAGTAAACTATACGATCATAGAATGCAGAGACAGTGTAGTCAGTAGTCACACACACACACACACACACACACACACACACACACACACACACACTGATGACATCATTACTGGGACTTTGTGTGAGTGTGATGACATCATCACTGGGACTTTGTGCGTGAAGCTGGTACTGGTACTGGTACTGTCTGTACAATATGCATATATATCAACAACAAAATTACTCCTTACCGCGATCATCGGGGTCCTGTCGCATTGGAGTCCAGTCTTCCTCGCCCTCGACATGGACAACTGACGACGGTGTGACCATTTCCTCTTCAGACGAATGGGAGCTTGATGGCTGAGAGTCAAAGTCACTTTCAATGTAATCCCGGCGCGTCTTTGCACGGCGCAAATGCGCCCTGGAAAATGGCTCCTCCTGGGGAATCCTGTCTGTTGTTGTGTTGCCCTCGATCTCCTCCTCGTCACTAAGTTCTGACTCCGTCTCGTCTCGCAAATGCGCCCTGGAAAATTGCTCCTCCTGGGGAATCATGTCTGTTGTTGTGTTGCCCTCGATCTCCTCCTCGTCACTAAGTTCTGACTCCGTCTCGTCTCGTTCGAGCTGGGACACAGGAGGCTTGGGTTTGGGACCAGGCGCTGGAACCGGATCGATGGTGGTCACGAGTTTGACAACCGCGAACAACTCATCCAGCGTCCGCTGCCCAGCAGCAAGGCGAACAGCTCGGGCACCGCCTTGCCGAGGGGCGATGCGGTGTTTGGTCTTTCCTTTTGCCTTCACCATGACTGACTAGACTACGACTACTACAACTAACTAACTAAACTCTACTACAGACTATACTACAACTAACTAACGCTAACTAAACTGACGACTATAGGCTACTAGCTACTGTAATCTCTTCAACTTCAACTTCAACTCAGCACACTGTCACAACTGTACACAATGGCGTCTCTCTCCTACTCTGCAAAGAGGCAGCGTTTCTCACGGCTTTTGTCTTCTTGCCTCCTCCCCCATTTCAAAAAAACAGCTGCGGTATGTGTTTGATCGCGTGTTGTCGGCTTTGTCTTTGAGGCTAGGGACCTGATAACATGTCACAGGCTGGGGAAGTCTTTGAACTACGCGCTGCACTAATAAAAACAAAAACACGTCAAACACGTCTTTGGCGTGGATGGCTATTCCTGATAACACGTTAAAGACGTCTTTGGCGGTGAATGAGTTAAAGAGTGCTTGTTTTTTCTACAAATGCCTACATGGACTAGCTCCCCCTCTTTTACAGGAATTGATCCATAAAAACAGAATCACTGGACTTGGCACCAGGTCAGACACCAGAGGTGACTGCAAGGTCCAACGTAGACTGACCACATTTGGTCAGAACGTCCTGTCAATAAAAGGCAGCCAAACGTGGAATAGTCTCCCCGTCTCCATAAGGGACAGCCCCACCCTTGCTACTTTTAACACATTCACTGCCAACAGTTTATCCAATCAGTAGGTAGCTTCTGCCAAGGGTTTTTTTGAGGATTCTGGCTCATCTTTCAAGAGCCTAGTCCTAGCCTTTCTGCTAGGACTTTGTGAACACAAAATATCTCAAAAGAACTAATAGAATGTGTGCTTTCTCTGTCTAAAATAGTTAGTTTTTATCATGTTCTGTTATGTAGGCATTAGCAGTTGAATACAGCATGGTTTCAGACCAAAAAAAGCAAAAGCTGAGATAAATGGATTTTTAGAACCACCTCACGTGCCTGTGATTATGGGTGCCCTTGGGCAAGTGTGTATACTGTATTGTGTTTGTGTGTGTGTGTGTGTGTGTGTGTGTGTGTGTCTGCGCACTGCAGAGCTGAGCGAAGGACAGAGGGAAAGAGAGAGAGGAAGAGAGAGAGAAAGAAAGAGAGAGAGAGAGAGAGAGAGAGAGAGAGACTAAACTACCGTAATAGTTTAGTCCAATATAACAGCACCCCCCCCCCCCCCCCTCTCTCTGTTGCACCCAGAGTGTATTTTAGGAATCGCCCACGTTGTGCGCCAGCTCCAGCGCGAAAGCGAAAGCGAAAGCGTTTTCGCCGCGTTTTCCTCACGCTTTTTTCTGCTGTTTTTGCTCGGCTTTCTCTAGTCTGGAGAGCACTGTCGCCACTTAGTGGGTCGGTGGAATGGGTTGTACACGTTCGGTGGCTCCCATATTTTTATAGGAGACGTAGGGGGCTTGGATCTACGTCCCACCGTCATTTTTTTTTTTTTTTTTTTTTTTTTTGACGAGTTAACTCGTCCACGGCAGTCAACTGTTGGTTTCTGCTTGACGAGTTAACTCGTCCACGGCAGTGAACGTGTTAAAGGTAGACTTAAAAAATGGCTGAAATCCAACCAGTCATGTGTCCACAGGTAATATGCTTTCTTCTCTTTTTTTGTGTATTGCTACTATCTATTTTTATTTTTTGTAAGAGTAATTGCTGCTATGTATTTTAGAGTGTATTGCTGCTACTTATGTTTTACGTATTTTTTGAGTGTACTGCTGCTACCTATGTTTTATGTATGTTTTACTATGTTTTACGTTTTATGTTTCTTGTGTTTTATGTTTTTCGGGGACAACGGATGGAAATTAGCCTCGTGCTAAATCCGGCAATTTTTACACTTATTATGTTCCAGGTTTTATTATCTGTTCCATGGTTTCTGTGTTCATTAATTTTAGAAAGCTGGATGTACCCGCTTGATCTTGTGCTATAAGTGTTTGTTGCTATGTGGAGGAGAGATGAGAGGTAATGTGGTGTCTTGCCTAATATAGACTTAAAAATAAAGTGGTGCCAATGGAGGGATCGCCGGGTTTTAAGGGAGGGCCAGTCTACCAGATTGTAGAGGTCACAATGGTGAGTCTGGAAGGGTGCGTTGGTGGCGAAGCGGATAGCTGAGTGGTGCAGCGTGTCTAATTTTTTGAGGGCTGATGCTGAGCCTGTTCTATAAATGATATCGCCGTAGTCCAGAATCGGGAGAATTGTCATCTTGACGAGGGTGTGTTTGGCCAGGTGAGTAAAGGAGGATTTATTGCGGAAGAGGAAGGCTAATCTTGCTTTGATTTTAGTGTGAAGGTTGTTGATGTGTGTACGCAATACCCTACGCAGCAGGGTATTGTGTTCGACAGAGTCGAAGGCTTTAGCCAGATCAATAAAGGTGGCTAAGCAGACCTGCTTGCTGGCCAAAGCTGTGGTGACATCGTCGAGGACCTTCATGGTGGCGGTCAGACATCCGGGGGGGGGGGGGGGGGGGGGGAGTCCAGCTGCCCAGTGGCGGCTGGGGCAGAAAAGGACTGGGTTGCATTAACAAAGTGTTGATTAAAGAGTGAGGCCATATGAGGTTTGTCGGAAATGACAACACCGTTGAAAGTCATGGAGACTGGGAGGTGAGGGGAAGCCAGCTTGTTTTCCATAGATTAGAAGCAGCGGCTTCGGGCACGCAGCAAACGGGGGGGAGGAGGGAGGGGTACCTGACCCAAACACCGGCGAGCAGACGGACAAGCAGGCAGGCAGGCAGAGAGGGAACCGGGCAGCAGGCAGAGAGGGAATCGGCAGGCAGGGACGGACCAGGTGATACGCCGAGCAGCAGGTGAGCAAGGCACTCGAGGCAGGGAAGCAGTAGGCAGGCAGAGATCAGCAGGAATCCCGTAGTTTGTTCAATTGACGAGATTCATCAGCTCGATCAAAAATGTGAGGATAAGTGAGGAGCAGTTTTGAGAAGTTTAAAAAGCCATAGGGCACTTAAAACACTTTAAAACGAACAAATCTCACAGATACAAACACAGCACGGAGACAAAGGCTGCCATCTTGGTTGGGGCGTCTTGGTTCTTCACAAGCTCCTTTCTTAGCTGTTGTAAGGATATAGTTAACAGAGACGAGACTAGGCAGCTAGGCTAACATTACCACTGAGCTATATTAAATGGAACGTTACAGGCTGCGCTACCCACACTATACCAGTAAACAACGTAACGTAAAGCGTCAACGTTAGATTTGTAAAACCAACATTTTATCCAAAAGGAATTAAATCATAAAGTTAATCAAAATGCCACGGAAATATTAGGCTAGCTTAATCAACACAGCAGTGCATCGGATAATCCCCCCAGTGAGGCTGAGGGTGAGTGAGTGAGGCCTGCCTCCACTTCCGGTCCGCACTGAGAGCGCTGAGAGCAGTCAGCAGCAGCCCGGAGGTCTGAAATCTCCGACAACCAAAATCAGATTTTCGTACAGGCGTCATTTTGATAAACTGATCTCATAGTGGGAATCTTCCTGGTTACTTTTGGCGAGACAAAAAATATTACAACTTAAAGTGCCATATTTACAGAGCTAGACTGTATATAAATACACAACGCACTGTGCGCATTCTAGAAACAGCAGCTCTACATACAAGAATGTAAGAAAGTTCAGAGGGGCGGGGAGCTCTCAGAGGTTCTAACTCAACGGAGCTACTGCGCAGACTCTGGTTCACTGATTTTCACAGGATTTTGGCTTCAATACACATACAGGGAGGAGATAGGGACACTCTCTCCATTCATATACAGTATCTCAGTGCTACTGACCACAGCACCAAAGTCACGCCGGCTAAAATCACGTCCTCTCCTGCCTTCAACATACAACCAAGGGATTTCATCCGCCATTCATTTTCCATCTACAGTATATTAACATTTCCGTGTGTTCATTTAACGTTAACTCATTCTCTGCCAGGGTCATTTCGGTCTGTGTGCTCCCAGTGCCAGGATTTTGAGCATATTTCCTGATCTTCCAGGACCCACAGAATATTCTGTGCTAGGAATAAAATTACACAACATATCTCACAATAAAGCAGAGACTCTCTTCTTACCCCTTGTAAAAAACTGAAACTCTCCCATGTTTCCTTGTTTAGTTACAAGCAGTGGAAGTTAGCTTGTTTTCACTAAAAATGCCCTCCTTTGGACAGAAATATGAGAAAAATAGGTTTTTAGTGAAGGACACCGTTTCAAGCAGAACTCTCTTTTGAGCCTTTTATTTTTTGCCTCAGTGACACATCAGACATATACAGTATTTGTTTTCCCAAATAAATAAATAAAAAATAAGAGAATGTATTTTACAGTTGCCATGTGGATTTTTAGCTTAGCTTGATAAAAGCATAAACAAATGGAACGAACCCTTATGTGGTCACACTCACACACTCTCTCTCTCTCTCTCACACACACACACACACACACACAGGAATAACGAGTGCTGTAACGTTACCTGCTGTCACGTTACCTCTCATAACTAACGTTAGCACAGAAGATCACACAATAGCTACGTTAGTGCTGTAAACTTTGAAATGTTTATGTGACACATGTTTCGCCTTGGTTGCTGGGGGACGGGTGTGTGACGCGGTTTGACGCGTTTGACGTATCCATGTGATTCCCCCTCCCTTGAGTGTGAAGGGAGCTCTCCCTTGAGAGGGAGGCAAGAGGAAACGTGAAGCGAGTCATGCCGGCGGCATAAGTTATAAACAATGCGTGACAATTATACTCGAATGTTGTGTGTGTGATCATTTCATCTCAAACGCGATACAAAAAATAGGCTACTTTTTACCATCGTCATCGCTCTCTCCAAGTGGCACTCATTTCTCCTCCTCCGATTCATCTGTGTCAGACCAGAACGCTGTGAAGGGGAGCCTTCGTCGCCATGGCGCTCCGTCGTGGAGCAATAACAAAAACGCTGGCGTGTCCGTTTATGCATTTGTGAGTGTTATACAAATGGAGGGCGGAGGGCAGATAGTGGTCGCTATGGGCGGAGGGCAGATATGTGGTCGCTATGGGCGGAGGGCAGATATGTGGTCGCTATGGGCGGAGGGCAGATATGTGGTCACTATGACGACCAGGTGTGGGCGGAGGCGAGTAAACCTGCGGTGGAAGCAGACAGTCTATACGAGTAAGGCCAAGTAAGAGTAGAGCCGTACTGTGTGTATGTGGTGGGAAATGAGCCATTAGACACAGCAACTAGTGGTACAACGGACCACAGTTGAACCGTTGATTAATTGCAAAGTTTAACCATAGTGTAAAATACAGTCTTACTGTGGCTGTTGCTTTTTAAAGTAATAGTAAAGGGGGGGGACTGATTGAAAAGCCATCGCTTTTGCCTCCATTGAGTAAAATCCTGTAGTGTAGGCTGTGATTTAGTGCATTAGTGCATCATTGAAATATATCACAAGATTGTGATGCTTATTGCATCTTAGGACATGCTGCCTTCTCTTTGACACACATCTCCGCTCCCTCCGAACAACTGGATACTGGAGCTACCTGTCTGTGGCAGCTTTCAGTGTTGATAGGCTATTACTCGTGACGTGAGTGACATATAATATAATCGAAATAATGATAGAACCCGCACACACTTATGCTCTAAAGAACGCTTTACTTTAAAAAATGACAACGTTTCGAGCCTCAGCTCTTCATCAGGTCATCTTACAAACAATTGTGTGTCACACCCATACAAATAGACTCCCACAGGTCACGTCATCAATCATGGGTGGACCTACACAAAAGTGACACATTTATGTCCTTGATATTGATGTTTGCATATGTTATGATGATGAAATATGTTACATGACACATATATTCTCTTACTCTTACTTTGGCTATGGGCGGAGGGCAGGTGTGTGGTCGCTATGACGACCAGCCGGGGCTGTAATGTAAATATGTGACATGAGTCACATGATTTTAGATGGGTCAAAGTAATTCCGGTGTATCTTGCCCATCTTATGGCCAGGCGAGTTGTAATATATTGTCATGTCATGGTGTTTTGGGGTCATTAATAAACAAGATTGATTCTGTTATTTTTCTATAAGTGGTAGTGCTATTTTATATTAAAGTCAACGGGAGAGGCTTGTGTTTTCCCCCTAAAAGGGGGTGGGGCCTAATTGCCGATCTGATGTATAGGCGATAACCACAACATTTACCTGGGCAGGCCAGCCAAATGCTAACATTGTATGGGAAGCATTTATTTTTTTATAAAGGGAATAAATAGTATTGCGTTACTTTTCTTGAGTAATGAGACCAACACTGCCCCCTTCTGCCCAGCCCTACACATTGCATGCAAACTTGTTCCCTGTCTGAGGGCTGACTTGCCATCTGTGGTGTTTGCAGCCATGGCTCTGCCGGCGGTCTTTGGCCTGGATGCCCTCCCACCGGAGCTGCTCCTCCGGGTGCTGAGGCTGCTGGACGTCCAGTCCCTGGTGACGCTGTCTTCAGTCAGTAGACACTTCCACAGCACCACAGCAGACTCCACACTGTGGAGACACCTTTTCCACCGTGACTTCAGGGGTAATAGAAGATGTTATGTCTTGATATCAAACCACAGTTTATTTTATATGGTGGCCATGGAAATATAGACTCACACTTACTGGCTACTGGGATCAATATTTGTTTCCCCTGTATTCATAAGCTACTATTAAGAGGGAGGTGGGATATTTTGTTAACTGGTTTATTGATGGTAACCGAGAGACTCAATCACTGTGTATCAAATCTTTCTGTTAACGGATTAACCTGAATAAGACCTTAACTGGAGTATGAGTTACTCTAGTAAAAGTAGCCAATCATTTGTGTTGTTTATACAAAATACTATTTTTCAACTCCAGTGAAATTGTATAATTGGTTCATTTCAAAGCCACCTGGAAGCTGTACTATGTTGTAGCGATTTCAGGAGTCGCTGCCCATTCAAACACTTTTTATCAGTTCTGCTCTTTAGGATGCAAGTAAATGCAACTTTATGACTGAAAGGTTGTGAGTTGAGGTTTGACCAAGAGGACTAACTCAACCCTCTGTACTTCCTTCCAGATCAAGATCCCAGCAGATCCAGAGAGACAGACTGGAAAGAAGTAAGCACAACACAACAGTCACAAGTCTAACCAGAACCAATCAATAATATCTGCGGTTACATGATAAATGTTTTTTTTTCATTCTGAATGAAATCATTCTTTCCAAGCAAGTGTTTAGATGAGCGCTAAATACATAATGATTGGATTAAGAGGTGCGTTTACATGCTCCACATATGTAATCAGAATAATAGTTTCTGACATGCTCAAAACAGGCGAATCCAGCATAAGCTGAGGTTTTGAAAAGATGGACCTGCGTCGGACGCTTGGTATGTTGGTACCATGATGGCTTTGCTACTATTTTTTGTTAGTCAGCAGCAGTTTTATCAGAATGTAGTGTATGATGTGTGTTTGAGCCACATCAGTTATCAGAACGTAGTGTATGATGTGTGTTTGAGCCACATCAGTTATCAGAACGTAGTGTATGATGTGTGTTTGAGCCACATCAGTCGTGGCTGTAGTTGCTGCTGGCACGGCATCTTTACGACAGTCTGCCTGGAAAATGTGGTTTTAAATTAAAAAGGTAGGAGAGCTGTTGACGTAAAAAGGTAGGAGAGCTGTTGACGTTGTTATGCGCAGCACACAATGAATTTGAGAACTGAAGTTGCGGTCCACAAGTTATTAAACACAACACATAGACCTAATGTTCCCGCAGATATTAAACAGGAGAAGGCGATCGTGGGATGACCACATCAGAGAGCATGCACAGAAACCTTTGGAAAGTGTTTACATAATGATTTTTTATCCTTGGAATGGATTGTGAAAGGGTTATACCACCCCTCTCAAACGGAATGACATTTCTTTTGGAATGGGTGATTCTGATTGTGGTGATTATATGAGCCAGCTATTCTGATTACAAGTGGGATAAAAGGCTCCATGTAAGCTAACGTGTCATGGTTCAACTTGAAGGTGGCGCAACACATACCTGCCAACATGGGTGTCCCAAGCATGTCATGCTAGCTGGTCAGAAAGGGGGCTAAATAACGCTAGAAAGTTACGCTAATTTTGGTGTGTATGTGGGGGGGAGGGGGGCATTTTTAAAGGGGCCTCTAGACCTCATTTCAAGGTATCTAAATGAAAAAGGGTTCTATGGGTACGCAAAAGTCTCCCTCTCTCCTGCTGTTAAAAGTTAAGTGTAAAGATTTGAAGTCAAATTTACTTTGAAGTGGACATGAAACATTTGATCATATGACTAGTTCATTTGCATTTTACCTCAGACAAGACAGGACACTGCTTTCAAGTCTGAAATCTACCTAGATTTGCTAGAAAGTTGAACAACATTTCAGCCTTTTGCAACTAGGGTGCTGCTAGATGTCACTAGGTAAATTTCAGACTTGAAAGCAGTGTCCTGTCTCGTCTGAGGTGAAACGCAAATGAACTAGAGGCATATGATCAAATGTTTCATGTCCTCTTTAAATGTGAAAATATATTCAAGAATGTTTGCAAGAAACTTGATTTGATATATATATATATTTTACACGCACATATATATATATACACACACACATATATATACTTTATATATATATATACACATATATATGTGTGTGTGTGTGTGTGTGTGTGTGTGTGTGTGTGTATATATATATATATATATATATATATACACACATATATATATTAGGCCTATAGACGGTTTTAACTTGACAACAAAAACATTCTAAATTGAACCCCCGCTCACTTCCTGTTGCAGTGTTTGCTATGGACATAAAAGAAAAAAAAACATTCAAGTGCAGGACTGACCATTCCGTGAAAACCGTCTATATTAGGCCTGCACGAGGAAAATCTGCGATGTGCGATAACATTGTTCAATATAGCGATGACGATACGACTTGCAATAAATAAACAAATATTAAAGTACAGGTATGCATTTTAGCTATACAGTTCCTATGTCTTTCTGCTTTAATACTGCTAACATAGACCCCAAACATAGCCTATGCCCACTCAATAAAGAAATGAAATACAAGGCCAACCCTTCTCCAAGCCATAAACTCAGCGGTAGAGAGAGGCACTTTTCTTCAACAGACGAACACTGCTTAAATTTCTTTAATACCCAAAAAAGGTAAAGATCACTTGGACTGTGCTAACTTCAGGCCGATCAGCCTCCTGGGGGCTGACCTTAAGCTGTATGCCAAGGTGCTGGCACTCCGACTGGAACGTTTTATCCGTAAACTGGTTCACCCTGATCAGTCGGGTTTCATACCTCAGCGCCTGGGCGCGGACAACATACACAGGCTATTACATGTGATTCATGAGGCTAGCACATTCCAAGTTCCTACTGCAATTCTATCAGTTGACGCTGAAAAAGCCTTCGATCGGCTAGAGTGGAACTACCTTTGGCAAGTTATGGAAACGCTTGGCCTCGGGGCCAAGTTTATTGAGATGGTTCGCGTGTTATATGCAAATCCCACAGCCATGGTCTCAACAAACGGACTGCACTCAAAACCCTTTTCGATTGGAAGGGGTTCTCGGCAGGGGTGCCCACTTTCTCCCATGCTTTTTGCGATTTCTCTTGAACCATTGGCGCAAATGATAAGGCAGAAGGAAATTTGCAATATCAAAATTAAGTCATGTAACAATTCAATTTCGTTGTATGCAGATGATATTCTGTTATATATCTCTGACCTCAAGGAATCTATACCAAACATTCTCAAGACATTCAACGAATGTGGCTCGTTCGCCGGCTATAAAATCAATTGGGATAAATCTAATTTGCTTTTTCTAAACAATAAGACAGCGACACCATCCGTGTATGATAAAATACCGATACAATCCAAAATCACATATCTGGGTATTAGCATACAATCCTCACTAGATAAGATTGTCAAAGACAATTATAAGACAATGTTAAAAAACATTCAAAGTGATCTGGCCAGGTGGTCCACTCTTCCAGCGTCATTACGATCTAGGATTGCTGTGGTTAAAATGAACGTGTTACCTCGTATTAATTTTCTCAGTCAAATGATTCCTTTGCCCCCACCAACAACTTTTTGGAAAAGACTCTACTCACTAATCCGTAGCTACATATGGAATAATAAGCAACCTAGGTTAAAATATTCTACCCTGCAACGCACAAAGCACAATGGTGGTTTAGCTCTGCCTGATTTTAAAATGTATTACATGGCTTATCAATTACGATGTATTAAAGTGTGGATTGATCCCTCGTCTACAGTTCCATGGAGAGATTTAGAGCAACAAGTGATTGGAGTGCAAAGATTGCAGGATGTGGCTTTCTCAGGTGTTAAGTTAAAGAAGTGTAGGTCAGCCTTTGGTCCCATCATAGCCAATACCATAGTCAATCTTAAACGAGTGGAGGAACATTTACGTTACACTAACAAATGGCATTTCCAAACTCCAATTTGGAACAATATGCATATACTATCTGGGAATAAGCCTTTTGTTTGTAAGCAGTGGAGTGAGAAAGGCATCTATAATCTTAATCACATTTATGACGGGAATGGTTTATTATGCTTTGAGGATCTAAGAACTCAATTTGATGTCCCAAGAAATACCTTTTTTGTTTATTTACGTTTACGTTCTGCCCTGAAAGGTTATGGAGCTCCATGGGGGAGAGGTCTTGAGGCACACCCAGTCATTAACTGGATTTCTGGGTCACCCTTTAGAGGATTGGTGTCGAGGTTGTATGCCAATTTAACAGATGCATTCATAGGACAACTGCCGATAATTAGAAAGTGGGAGGAGGATTTGACCTCAGAGGGAAACATGATTGAGTGGGACACAGTCTGGGAAAATATCTTCAGCTGCTCCAAGAACCCAAATCACCAGTTGATCCACTTCAACTTTTGTCATAGGACATATTGGACTCCTCAGAGAAAACACATGATCAAAGCCATTCCCAATCCTTTCTGTTCCTTCTGTCAACCGGAACAAGTCGGAACTTTTTTAGACATGGTTTGGGAATGTGAACTAGTTCAAGAATTCTGGGATAAAACAACTTCAATAATATCAGATTTAATTGAACACCCACTTCCTCTGGACCCAATACTTCTATTAATTAATGATGAATCTAAGCTTAATTTATCGGGGAAGCAGAGGAAAATTTGGCTTGCTGGCCTAACCGCAGTCAAGAAAATGATAGCCCAAAGATGGCTTCCCCCTCACTCACTTAACATTCACAAATGGTTGGCATACTTTCGTGATATAGTAATGCTTGAACTCTCCACTGCGAGGGTTAATAGAGCGAAATCCTCAACTCTTGAACTTTGGAGAGGTGTAGCATCTCAGATCTCTGACTTATTTTTTTTTTTTTTTTTTAACCTTTATTTACCCAGGCAAGCAAGTAAGAACAATTTCTTATATACAAAAGCAGCCTGACAAAAAGCAAGGGCCTTTTGGGGGAAGGGGGTGGGAGGCTGAAATAAAAACAAGGTTATATAAATACAAGTAAAAACTTACAGTAATAATAGGAGCATACTATATACAAACACAGGCTACAATAACAATATATGAGAGAGAGAGAGAGAGAGAGAGAGAGAGAGAGAGAGAGAGAGAGAGAGAGAGAGAGAGAGAGAGAGAGAGAGAGAGAGAGAGAGAGGAGGGGGGAGGGGGTGAAGGGGCAGGGAAGGGAGAAGAGGAGGGACTGGGGGTATGTGTGTGGTTGGGAGGAGGTCAACAGGTACAACAGTCGATTACAATCTGTTGCAGGTTTTGCTTAAAAGCAGTGAGGGATGAGAGGACCGTGAGTTTGAGGGTGTTTTGTAGAGTGTTCCAGTCATAAGCTGACGCAAAGCGGAAGGCACTGCGGCCAAAAACGGTGCGGACTTTCGGAACGGAGAGTCGGATGAAGTTACTGGATCTGAGATTGTAGTCGGAACTGGAGAAGTGTAGAAGGGAGGAGAGGTAGAGAGGAGTTTTGCCTAGAATGGATTTGTAGATGAGCTGGAGCCAGTGAAGAAGCCGTCTGGTGTGAAGGGATGTCCAGTCGACCAGGTTGTAAAGGTCACAGTGATGAGTAGTGAATGGTGCGCCAGTGGCAAAACGGATGGCAGAATGATGAAGCGTGTCCAGTTTTTTGAGGGCGCTCTGGGATGCCATTC
The DNA here is from genome assembly GCF_964638095.1 of Poromitra crassiceps. Classification (NCBI taxonomy): domain Eukaryota; kingdom Metazoa; phylum Chordata; class Actinopteri; order Beryciformes; family Melamphaidae; genus Poromitra; species Poromitra crassiceps. The sequence goes on from NC_139624.1 coordinate 44,016,607, forward strand.
TGTAGATGGTGTCGCCGTAATCAAAGATGGGCAGGATGGTCATCTTGACAAGCGTGTGTTTGGCAGAACGGGTGAAAGAAGCTTTATTGCGGTACAAGAAGCTCAGGCGAGCTTTGACTTTAGACTGTAGGTGTTTTATGTGAGTGTTGAAAGAGAGGGATGGGTCCAGCCAGAGGCCAAGGTATTTGTATGATGTGACAAATTCCAGCTCGGAGCCATCGGCACAGGTGATCTTGGGGGCGCTGGTGGTGTCGTGTTTTCTGTCGAAAAGAATGCATTTCGTCTTCTTAGAATTAAGAAGCAGATGGAGGCTGTGAAATGACTGCTCAATATTGGTGAGACTGAGTTGAAGGGTGGATGCCGCAGAGTGGAGAGAAGGGCCCGTTGAATATAGGATGGTGTCGTCGGCATATAGGTGGATCAATGAATCTCCAGCAGCCTTGGCTACATCATTGATGTAGATGGAGAACAGCAGTGGGCCCAAGATGGAGCCTTGAGGCACCCCTTTAGAGATGGTAAGAGGGTCGGACAAGATGTTTTCTGACTTCACCTGCTGAGCACGGTTAGCAAGGTAGCTGGCAAACCATTTACATGATTTTGGTGAGAGGCCAATGCTGGAGAGCCTCTGTAAGAGGATGGAATGGTTCACTGAATCGAAAGCTTTAGCTAGATCAATAAAGGCAGCGATGCAGACCTGCTTGGAGTCCAGGGAAGTGATGATGTCATCCAGGACTTTCAGGGTAGCTGTGATGCACCCGTGCCCCGGCCGGAACCCTGACTGCAAGTTGGTCAGGATGTTGTTTGAGGCCATGAAGTGGCTGAGCTGGTTATGAACCAGCCTCTCCAAGACCTTGGCCAAGCAGGGCAAGATGGAAATAGGCCTATAGCAGTTGGGGTCTGAGGCAGAGCCACCTTTAAAGAGCGGGAAGACCAGTGCAGATTTCCAGTCAGAAGGAAAGAGAGACAGCTCAAGAGACAAGTTAAAAAGCCGCGTGATGGGGACGACAATGATATGAGCAGCAGCTTTTAAAAACTGCTGCTCATAGGACTTAATGACCTCACTTAATGACCTCAGTGCCTCAGGAACCAGTGCTCCAATAGCGAAGTGTGAGACAGTTACTTTAAACAAGAGACCGCGGGGGGGTGGGGGGTTTGGGGTGGAGAGGGTGCTCTCCTATATTTTATTTCATTTTGTATTTCTTTTTGTTTTGTGGTAATTACAAAATTGATGTCACTCTGCACATGTTCTGATGGGTATTGGGGGGGTGATATGAGTGGGCAGGCGGGAGGAGGGCTCATGCATCCTGGCTAATATCTGTCATAATGTTGTGTAACTATGCTGAACTACTGATAGCAATAAAAAATTGATCACAAAAAAAGAAAAGAAATGAAATACACAATGACTCACACTGTTGCAAGGGAAAGGTGTACGCTGGATTTACAACACCATACAAAATGATCAGATGCTGAGTGGGAATGCATGACGCATGTAAATAAAACCACTTTTGTTATTCATTGCGTTTCAGGCAGTCTTTGCCATGTGTTTATTGTGCATGTTCATATTACGATGACGATGAAAATACGATTTAATTGTGCTGTGTGCAGCCCTTATCTATATATATATATATACATATGTATATACACACACATGACAGAAAAGTTTGTGAACCACTAGGGATCTAAGGATATTCTCTAACAAAATCTTTAATGTCTTTCTTTAGCTTTACAAAAAGAAGTACAAGATACGCATCGACTGTCGTCGACGCATGCCCCACCCCTACTTGGTTCCTCCCATCTACCCTATCCCCTCCAACCCCTTCAACCCTGGCCCCTTCCCCCCATACCTGCCGGGCATCATCGGCGGCGAGTACGACCAAAGACCAAATATCCCCCACAGCCTCCTGCCTCGCCCACGCTACGACCCCATTGGTCCACCTCTGGGTGGCCACCCCACAGGAGGAGGTCTCATTGGACGGCGTGGACACAAACCCACAGGAATTCGACCTGCAGATATCCGACGGGGCTTCATCTGATTCTGAACTTTGTTTTCAGGACCATAGAGGTCCAAAGTCACCACCTACTTCCTGCTTGGTGAACGGTGAGAGACAATACTTTTTTTATCCCGTTTGAATTGTGCTATGAAGCCCACATTTAAATTTAGTTAATTTAAAAGATAACTTTGCATGTCAAGAAAGTTGCAGTTTGTCGTAAAACTGAAATGTTAACGTTTAGTTTTGTATGAAACCCCTCAATCAACTACATCTCTCATCTCGCACAATATACGTCACACCAACACCAACATGCCTTGGCGGGAGAGAAAGTTATGATGTTACTTACGCAACTGGTTGTGTGTAGTCTTTCTGATTTATAACTTACAGGGATGCAAACTAGTCACCTTTCGGTGACAGTTATCTTTTCATCCCAAAATTATTATTTTTTGGGATGCCCTGGTATGTCACCTTTGCATCTCTGAACTTATAGTGCAACAGTTTTACGACAATCTGTAACTTTCTTGACTTGCAATTGCAAAGTGATATTTTAAATGGACAAACATCATATGTGGACCTCATGGCACAAAGTGATATTTTAAATGGACAAACATCATATGTGGACCTCATGGCACAAAGTGATATTTTAAATGGACAAACATCATATGTGGACCTCATGGCACAATTCAAACGATGAAAAAATGATCGTCTCTCATCATCCACCATCATTCATATTTTTTCAGACGCTGGTTGGCATAGGGCCCAACCGGAAGGATGGGGCTTTGGATGTCTATAAATATTAATCTGCAATATTGAAGGGTATGAATAATATGAAGGTTTGTTTAAAGGCTGTACCTTCAAACTGGCAGGATTTAAACTCACCCAGTCCCTGTTCTCGCCCTTTTGCCATAAGTGTCTAAATAAGATTTGGCATCTTCACGCCCCCTTTTGGCTAGTGGGTGTAGAAAGTTAATCATTTCCAAGTTGACCCATGACCTGCTTTTCTGCCAAGTTTCATGCAAATCTGTTCATAACCTTTTGAGATGTCTTGCAGACAGATAGACAGAGACAGATAAGCAAACAGATACACAAATACATAATCAGACAGACAAACATACAGACAGATAAACAGACAAACGGATAGACCGATAGACAGATAATCAGACAGAGCACAGATAAACAGACAGATAGTCAAACAGACAGACAAACAAATAGACAGACAAGCAGATAGACAGACAAACGGGGGCGAAAACATAACCTCCAGCCCGGCCAGTTCTGTTGGCGGAGCCGGAGGTAATTGTACTACAAGCCATTCTAACCCCATTGTATACTTTAAGAGTGTGAGAGACATTGGTCATATTTATTAGCTCCAGGGTTTTAAAGGATATGAATAATTTGACTTCTTAAAGAGCAAAGCAATTGTTGGTTTGCTGTTCTTTATGGGTTGAAACGTTAAAGCGCCCACACCTCAATTCTTGATGTTAAAACAGGTATTTAGCCTTTCACAGCAGATTGAAAACACATGCTTTGATACAACTGCTTGTGATGTGGCCAGATGTAAAGAAAGTGGGCATTGCATTGCTGTTTGGCACTCAATGTAGGCACTGGCCCAACTTGCTTTAATAATAAAGACGCTAGTAAACACAGACTGTGGCCTTTTCTATTTTTTTCTATTTTCTATTGATTCCATACAAACCACTGTTGGCCTTTTCTATTTTTTTCTATTTTCTATTGATTCCATACAAACCACTGTTGTTGCTTCCGTAAACAGAAAGCATCACTTCTTGTGCAGCTTAATCTGAGAATTCTGACTTTAATCTCGGAATTTTGAAAAAAATCATGAGAACAGTTGGTAAAATTTAACAAGCAAGCTTTATTCACAAATGGCATGGCAACTAGTAATGCCTCTGCGATAAGATGACGCTCCTCTTGTGGTGAGAGGGCATCTGCTCAGACTAGGATAGAGAATCCCCTGTAGGGTATTCTTCAGGAGTCAAGAAGTTGGTGGTGGACTGGGGAGGTGGGTGGGGCGAAACACAGCTCCGGAGAAGACGATCAGCCCGAGGTACGACCAGCCACTGAGATGAACAATCATGAAAGAGGATGATGTCGTGATGACCACGGTTATATACTGCTCGTGTCCTCTTCGGTGATGGGCTCAGCGGATGGGGATTTATGACATCACGGATGACATCACATCACAGTGGTATTATGACAGCATGAATGACATCAGCGAGTATGACATCACCGACGTTTTGACAGATGTCCTGGGCTGATTGGCTATAGACCCTTCTCACGGGGCCCATTTTGTGTCGAGAAGCCAGGGTAAACACAGGTGCAAGCAAAACACTAAGGAGGGTTTCCAAATCCCAATCATGGAAGTTGGAAACCCTCATTAGTGTTTTGCTTGCACCTGTGTTTACCCTGGCTTCTCGACACAAAATGGCCCCCGTGAGAAGGGTCTATTGTGGAAGGGGTGGTCTTCATTCATGAAACTCTGTCCCATTAAACTCAGAATTCAAAATTTATTTTCAGAATTCACTTTACTCTCAGAATCATGACTTAAACTCAGAAAATCACAACTAGCCCTAATCCTCTTCAATAGTTTTTAATTGTGTGTGGTGTAAAAAATAAAATAAAAATTTAAAAGATTTATAAAACCAGTTGCAGGTTATTCCTTCAAATGTATTGAATGTGACCTGACTAGCCATCCTCGCTCTGTACATATATTCTTAGAGGTTTTATTCCTACAGGCCCTTATTATTTGACCATTTTGCTGCTGTGTTTTCTGTTAGTGGTGTAGCTACAGCTTGTGAGCAATGTAAAGAGGAACTCCGGGTAAGAACATCAAAAATTGACACGTTGAAAAGCTGCATACACTGAAGTATATTAAACCTAGCTTTATTTTAAAAGCTATTTTTAGTGGATACATACTGGCCTCTTGAAGTCTCATATTAATAAGATTATATGGTGTAAATAACCTGATTCTAGAATAGGTGACTTTCTATGTTTCAGGGGGGGGGGGGATGCCAAAGAACTCATCTGGACAGAAATTACCTCTTCATTTGCAGTTTGGTTTTGTGTTTTGAGAAAATGTGCCCTAGTTTCAAAACGTGTGTAACTAAGCAATTGTGAAAAATGTTAATCCTAAAGCAAATGCACACGTACAAGCACCTATAGCTGTGACACTCATGCACACATACAAGCACCTATAGCTGTGACACTCATGCACACATACAAGCACCTATAGCTGCGACACTCATGCACTTTGATGGCCTGGTGTCATTGAATGTGAATCCTGTGGAGAAAGTCTAGCAACATGCAGTTAACATGTCTATAGAGTGCTGAAGCACACATGGGCACACATGAAACACACATGGGCAAAATGCGGCCCTGGTCCATCTCAATCGTGCCCCCAACATCCTCAAAGGAAAACAAAACAACCCACAAAAAGTCCATAAAAGACAGCATTATGTTAATAAATCTCACAGCCATTTGATTTGATATCAGGAGATTAACAGGAGAAATTACCAATCACAGCAGGGGAGAGGGTTAAAAATAGAGAGACCCCCACAAAGATCAGGAGTGTTGGCAGTTATCAGTCCAATGTGTGGCCCTTCGCTTACTTTATGTAAGTCAGTATGGCCCTCCAAAAAAATGTTTTGCCGACCCCTGTCCTAAAGTCACACCGTCTTCTGGGTTCGTCATGGGACCTAAGGGATTTCATTCCACATTCATTTTTCCATAGACGTTCCGAAAATAATTTAACTTAATTGGTCAAACCAGGTGATTCAGCTATATTCAGAATTAAGAGAGACCATAGAACATTTCACTCAGACCAAAACAAAAAGGATTCCCTCCTCCCCATTTGTTTGTTCATTTTTAGTTTTGGTCTTAGTGAAATGATCTATGATCTCTCCTGATTCTGAATATCATTGAATTGCTTGGTTTGACAAAGTAAACCTATTTTTATTTAGGATTTTTCAAAACGTCTTTGGAGAAATTAATGGGGAATGAAATCTCTTGGGTCCCATGCCTAACCTGGACTTTGGCACTTAATATGTATGGGTTTATTAGGATCTGTGTGTTGAGGATCTCTTGGTTCACTGTGGCTGTATTGCAAGGCAAACAATGGCACGTGCCGACCACCTAGTGTTGGGACAATTGCATGCATTGCTGGCTATCTCTTCCTCAACCCATTGAGCATCACAGGACCTCATAAGTGGCGTGGAATTCAAAACCTGACAAGCAAAGGTTACCATTACTAGTGAAGTCAAGCATGTAAGGCAAGTTCAGTGTTATCTCACATTCACTGAAAAATAGTTGTAATAAGTTTATTAAAAAAAAAAAATAGAAAAAAATATATCACTACATAAAAACGTTAAAAACAAAGGCTGAGCAGTGCTGGCCACCACTATCTAGACAGCCACTTTGAGGGCCACTGGTCACATGAATCAGTCAGGGCACAGAGGGGCTGCCAGTGCCACCTTTCTCTAAAAGGCATGCTGCCAGTTTAAAACCCCTCATTGTATTGCAATGGAGGGGCAGTGACGCTGGAAGTACTTTGAGGTAGGGGGTGCTGTAAGGGAGGGACCCTTACAGCACCGGAGAAAATTTGACGTTTTTTGGACTTTCATCCATATTTAGAAGACTATTTAATTTTAAATTAACATTAGGATTATACTGTTGTGATGTCATTATTCAGTATCTTCTCCTTTTCTCACTCACTTTCATGTAAGCACCCGCTCTCCCTTTAGTCGTTTTACACTACAACAGACAGCAACACAGGCATAAACACTGAACTTAATTATTATTATTATGGAAAACCAGATTATGATGAAAATCAAATACTTTTGAAGAGAGAGCGTATGAAATAAGATTAGAGCTGGGAAGCACAAACTGTTTTTTAATGCATTTTGTTGGTGGTATAAACACAATACGGTGGTGCAGTGGTAAGCGCTGTCGCCTCACAGCTCGAAGGTCCTGGGTTTCGATTCTCACCTGGGATGCTGTGGGCGCTGGAGTTGTGACCCCCCCATATCTTCAGTGCCTACTGCCCAGGTGGGCTATCTCGTCGAAAGGGCCTTTCTGTGTGGAGTTTGCATGTTCTCCCCGTACCCCCCAGGGGGTTCCAACGTACATAACCCCCTGCTAAAAACATGCAGAAGATCGTCATCTGACCAGTGACGACAACATCTGAAGTTGGTCCAATGATGGTCCAATGAAGGTCCCCGGGCGCTGGAAAGAAATAGCGACCACTGCTCCTGGCCTGCCCCCTGGAGGAAAGGACAAGCCTGGATGGGTCAAATGCAGAGGACATATTTCACCGGCCATCGTCAGCATGAGTGTGTGTAGTGGCCGCATGCATGTGTTGTAGTGTGTTCGTGTGACAATAAAGACGGGCTGCCGTCTGAAATCGTGTTTTTTTTTTCAAGACAGCCAAATCCAACAATTTCGAAAATCCCATCTCTTGCCACCAGGGGGTGCTGCAGCACCCTCAGCACCCACCTTCCAGCTCCCTTGTGGAGGGGTGTATTACATTGAATTTACTTGTAGATGTAGAACCTCAGCGGTCCCAGTGGCTCTCCGTGGCTTCCCTCCCCCCTCGAACGCCAAAGGCTGTCAAGTCAGAGGGAGCCAAGAGCGAATGACGTGGAGAGAGCTGCCTAGGACCATTGAGATGTAGGCCTACAGAGATTTACATCCAGTCTGAGCCTCTGTCCAATCATGGCAGGCAACTCTAACCCAGTCACCCTTTCATTTTCAGCCTCTCATCAATGCTGGTTGGTTTCTAAAAAGCAGACAGGGTCCAAAATTAATTTGCTTTGTATTTTAATTTATTGTGGAAAAAGGAGCTTCTTGGTTTCTTAGAGAAATATTTAATGCAGAACAGTTGCGAACCAAGAAACGCGTCTTATTTTTTCCCTAGGACGGCGAAGGCATGACCCGCCCTTGAATGTTCATCAATCACATTCGCTTGAGTCTGGGGTCAGAGGTAACCTCGCGTCACCAGGCTCTCGGTCAGACCACACGTCACAGCACAGCACAAGAGCAACATGGCCCGTAGCCTGGCGTTACTGTGCAGCAGAGGCAAATTCGCACTGACCGGAACGCGGTTATACTCTCACACGCTACCGGAGCCGCTGACCGTCAGCCAGCAAAACAACGGGATCAGGTGGAGTGAGTTATTATCACCTTACTACTCTGTCCGTGACTACATGTCCTTCTCTCCTATGGTACGCCAAACTCCATTCAATATATAGTCGGAATTCAATGCTTCAAATCGTATTTCAACGGGGGGAGGTTAGGTTTAGGGGTGGGGGGTGGGAGAGGTTAGGTTTACGCTAGTCTCGACGCCAGACCCATGAGAGTTCTTATACACTACGTTGTCGTTACTGCATGCTGCAGAGCTCTCTCTGGCAGTTTGGTTTGGGACACTTTCCCTCAGAGGGCTGGTTATGGGAGGGAGCCGTTCACTTGGCCAGTCAATGGGCCAGTCATATGCCAGTGATCATGGCTTCAGTCCTCTCCAATCAGTAGTCTGGGCACCTTCCACCCCGCTTTTTGTCATGGGGGCGTAAACCCCGGACCCAGAATTAACACCAGATGGCAATCTAACAACGTCTTTGTTGCCGTTAGCTTGACGCGGTGATGTTACCTAAACTAGAGTCTGATCAAAACAAAGCTAGCGTTACATAAAACAAAACGTTTATGCAATATGGCATTTCCGGGTTGCTCCACATGAATGATTTTTGGTTTTTCAAAGACAGAAAAGTGGATTGTCCCAGGCGCCCCATCTGATACGATTTTTGCTTTGATTACAGAAAGTGCATGAAACCCATTGTCTCATTGGTATGGATGGAAATAATAGTGAAAAGAAATCTGACACTGACTACTAAACCAATGAAGAAACATCACTGTTCGATTTTCTTTGAGAGCCAATTAATTGAGAACACATCCCAAGTAGGGTTGCATGATATGCAATAAAAAAAATTGTATTGTGATTGCAATTAGTAATATAGCACAATAAGCACATTTACACAACCACGCACTGTTGACCAAAGT